>NC_081409.1:864973900-865273900 GCF_030272615.1 Cryptomeria japonica | reverse complement strand
CACAAAATGTATAAAGACAAAAAATGATTAATTTCATCTAAAAACTGAAACATATCGCTGAACCAAAATTCACCATAATAAAAATGTTCACCATGACGAAGGATATCATAGTAGCATTTTTCAGATGTTTCAGTTTCTGTGGTAGATAATGTTGTTGTTTGAACCTTACTCTTTGTCTTGATAAAGTTTTATTCTTCTGCAATAACAAGTAAAACCTTTGAACAACCATACACTCTTATCTTCTCTACACTCATCAAATTCCAATAACATTGTGGTATCCTTTGCAATGCCTCACACTTCATTATTGTCAATATTTTGAGTGATGGCAGGGCTCCTCCTTCCACTATTGGTAGCTACTCTATCTTCTCCACCTCTACCATTATTAAAGCCTCTAGCTTGAGAAACGCTCCTCCCTTGCCAAATTCTTCTGGTAACTTCTCTATGTTAGGGCACTTAATGATCTCTAGGTTCTTAAGATTCTTGAGCTTTTGCAATGGAGGTAGTTGGTTCAACATGTCATAGCTGCACAATCTAATGTAGCCCAGATATTGAAATCCACAAATTGAATTCTCTATATGGTGTAAGTGAGGACATACTAGATAGATTGTCTTCAATTTTTACATGGTAGTCATGTCATGAGGTAGCCTTTCCATATTTGTGAGATACAAATGTATATGTTGCATCTGCTTCATGGTTCCCAAAATTCCTTCTCAAATTATTTCACCATTATATGTAAGTGCCAACCATTTTAGTTGGTTTAGGGTACCCAAATCCTTAATTGAAAGCTGACCTCTTCTCCATGCATTCCAAGCTAAATGTAGTACCCCTGCCCTAATCAATTTTTAATCTGAGTTTTATCTTAGTTAGTTTATCATAATATAATGATTATAGTCAGATGTATTGATTTAGTGCATATCTGTTAATGTGGTTTTCACACTAGTTGTATGCAAGTTGCTTAGTGTTCCTATTTCATGGTATTAATATTGGGCTAATGCTTTCATTAAGTTTATATATGTATGCATGTATGACTCTTGGTTGTAGGAGATTTTAGGTACAACGCCGCATGAGTGCGAGGTTAGTCTTCACTTGGATTTGCAGGTTTGAGTGTACCTATTTAATCCTTAGAGTTGGATTAGGTGGTCGTAAGACCCTAGTTGACCATAGTCGTGCTCAAGTGAGCATCATCAATCGTCATCAGTATTCCCTTTTGGTTGGGTTTGCGAGTCGTCTGTCTGCTTGACCTTCTTGGTTTGCATGTTTGTTGTGTATGGTTAAATTGAGTAAATAGTCCTTAGTATTTAATTTGATTAAATATGTGTTTGTGCATTAAAGATTAATGGACTAAATTAAACAGGATTTCTTTATGTGATTTATCGTTAATTTGAATTGCTCGATTTAAATTGGGAGCAAGTTCAACTAAATGGTTAAATTTAAATATTAAATGTATTATGTTTATGCCTAAGAAAAGAAAGATCTAATTTTAATTGAAATAGAATTAATTTTATCTTCTTGGCATTTTTGAAATGGAAAGGTTAAATTTAATTAATTTAGAAAATCAATTTTAAATTTGAAAGGCAAGTTTAATTTGTTGATATAGTTTAACAGAATCATTTTTGTGAATTATTTTAAATAAAAAATTTAATTCCAAAAATGAAATTTTCTGGTCAACCTTTCCCATATAACCTAGACTTTTGGAAATTTCGGGGATGGAATTTTTTTTGGAGAAAAATATAATTTTGGAAAAATATTTTGGAGGAAATTTGGGGGTTTTGGGAGGAAGATGGTTTTTGGAGCTTGCAGGTTGGGCTCTCCTTCAAATCTCTTCCAGGAATGCGTATGGAGGTAGGAATTACCTTATTTGTCTTCCTTGTTACCAAAGAAATGGTTTGTGGTTGAAAGAAAAATGTTTGTTGTTAAAAAAATCAAGCTTTCAAATTGATTTTAGATTTAATTTGGATATGTGATTTTAAAACTATGCATATGACTGGTGTTCTTGCAAAAACAGTTGAATCATTGTGTTAAAAATGGTTCTTTTTGCCCATATATGGATTCTTGTTGAAAAAATTTATTTGGGGTTTTGATATTCCTCAATTTGTTTTGGGTGTTTGAAACCCATTTGTGTTTGGAAGGAAGAATACCCATCAAAAAATAAAATAAAATAAAAAAATGAAACCAAAACATATTTCATACCAAACTGATTTTCATGGCAAATCAAAACTGTGTACCCACGTGGCAGGGCACAAACCCCCACCACGCGGGAGGTAGCTTGCTACCATGGTAGCAGACTGCTACCAAATGGTAGCAGCGCTGCCCATGGCAACCGCTTGCTACCATTTGGTAGCAGTGCTACCTTGGGTAGCGTGAGCTCCCAAGGGGGGGCCCACGTGGGGTTCCACATGGGTACCCTCCCTCCCCTTATTATATGATTTTTGGTTTTCAAAAAAATAGTAACGTGTTTTCTTTTTTTATATGTTTTTTTTTTAAATTAAAAAAAATATATATATATATTATAATTTAATATTATAATAAATGTATTTTTAATTAAGTTTATTTTTAATTATGATTAAATATTTGTTAAGTAATAAACTATGATTAATTTGTTATTAATTATTTGTATAATGGAAAGTGTACATTAATTAATGCTCAAATTTTATTTTATTATTAATGAATATTTTTCTAATTAAATACTTAATATGTTAATCTCATTATTAATTATTAATTTGTTATATTTAATTAATCGTGGATTAATAAATATATTCATTAATTAGTAGTTAATTTTGGATTCTTCTATATGTGCGTAAGGAAGTAATTTTTGGATTTTGGAAATGATTATCTTAATTTGGATTTCGTATATATTTATGTTTCCTTGATCCGTATAGTGTAACTGGGCTTGGAAAATATGAAACTGTAGAGATTGGTTTTGAACCAGTATGTCAATGATGTTTTAATTGGAGATTAAATATCTTATTTAATTGGTTAATGGTTGTCTGATTTTATGAATGTGAAATTGGTTTAAGAACTCATTATGGCTTTTATGTGTGTTCGATGCTATGAACCTTAGAGAGTTAGAAAACCAAGAACAACCTATACCTAGATGAGGTAGATAACTACAATCTAATATTGATCATGTAGAAAACTTGATCGACTTTTAACGTTTAGATCAATTCGGAAAAGATTGTATTTGCTGAATATTACCTATGCGAGTTTAATTTTTGTATTCGCTTTTGCCTATGTAATGCAAAGTCGTGCTTTATCTGATAGGACCCTATCGTATGGATTGATTTGGGGTACTTGTTTCAGTCCTCGGTTCCGAGTTGACTGTTGTTTTGTGGTAGTGTCATAATTGGTCATATCCTTTGTGTGGGTGTCGAATGATGATTCGTGTTGGCCATGGTTGGTCAGGTCTCTAGTTAGAGTACCGTCAGTAAGTGTACCCCTTTTGAGTCACGTTTGACCAAATGGATGTTCCCTCCTTTTTGAACTCTGTTCGTCTGACCATGTCTATTCCTTGGTTTTTGAGTTCGTCTGAGTATAGTCTAGTGTCATATGGGAAAGTGGCTTTCGATTGGGGGCCGCGCCCAAAGTGGTTGTTGGGTAACCCTTCAAAAGTGAGTCTAATAAGTGATAACCTAACAGTAGATTAGGATGTTAATCTCTAAGTAAGATAATTGTGCCTCACCCATGGGATGAGTGCTAACACAGACTCAACATGCTATGAGAAGGCCTGAAATGGCAAACCATCATCCTTGTCTTCACGAGAGGGTGTGTGGGTCCACATGAGGCTTGGATGGGCTGGAGACTCGGATTAGGTTGCCAGGATAACCCAGTGTATGGGGCTGGAACCTATGAAGACCTGTCATGGCAACCATACCAGGTTGTGTGATGACGCTTGTCCCTATGTTCACTAGTGTGTTGTTGTATTGTCTGATAGGAGTACCTTTGTGGGTCGTCCTTTTGTCTATACCCTTGTGAGTACTTGGTTTCATGTTAGACCTTGGGTGGTGATGACTCAGTTTTGTGGATGCTCTCCTGGACCTTTGTATGAGCTTTGATTATGTTCAGCTGGATCCTTTCCTTTTCAAGGATCGTTTATGTATTAATTGACCAATGCGGTCGTTTGTATATTGATTATGTTTCACCTTGATGGCAGGATTGTAAATTATGAGAACCTCATGTATACTTAACTTTATTAATTATCAGAGGGGTCTTGCAGTTGAGCAAACCTGGAGATGTAGCCCTTTAGGGGTGAACTCCGAGATCATCTTGGTGTTATGTGATGCTTTCATTTCTTATATTTCATGTTTAGTGTTAGCATGTATGAATGCCATTTTGATCAAATGCATAAGTGGTTTAGATGAGACTTATCGTAGATGCATGTATGCAATCGTCTTTTAAAAATGCAATAAATTGGATTGTGAAAGAATGTAACTTAGAGTAGTGGAATCTATTCAGTTGTTGTTAAGGAAATTAAATACGCATGGAAATATCTCATATGTTTATGATAAAATTCTAGTGTGTTAGAATAGTAGATGCATGGCTTATATTTTAATGAAAAGCTTGAATGTAAAGTATGAATGAATCATAATGGATAAACATTAGCATGTGATTTATATTTCCATCTTTTGAAAGAAATTATCCTTAGTTAAGAATTATCTCGTTTTAAAGATAATCAGCTTATTGGATTAATTGTGTGAGTTAAGTGAATTGTGATATTTAAGTAATCTCGTTGGGAAACTCTTTAGGTGTTAGTTGATGTCTTCCGCTATGTAATCTGAATCTTTGATATCTTGTTGTATCTTAATGTGGTGTAACTTTTTTTAAAAAAATTATTGCACTCTATTCTTGTGTTATGGCTTAATCCCTTTGGGGTTTCCTGGCCAGGCATTACACTATATTTCTAGATCCACCTACATTCAGCTACTTCAAAGACATAAGGTGTGAGATCCCATAAGGCATGCACTGTAGGCTTGGACAAGAAGCAAGATTCAAAAGTTTTAGGGAAGCTAATTTAGAAATGCTGGATGGGAGTTGCGTAATATCAGATTGATAAAGATCTAATACTTGAAGGGTTCTAAGGTTTGTGATAGTGTAAGGCAGTTTCTTGATTGGCACACAACATAATCTAAGGCAAAATAAATGCTTCAAACGTCCTATGTTTTTTGGCAAAAACTACAGGGCAGTTCATGACAAATCGAGGACCTTGAGAGTGGTCATACTTCCAATTAATTCCTTTGGAATTTATGTCAAAGAAGTATTACTAGCCAGTAGCAAGTAGCAGATATGGGGAGTTTTGAATGCCTTTGGAACCTTTGTCAAACTATTGTTCCTTACAAAAATTTTGATGTCTCCCCCACAGACATCAGTTGGAAACTCTCCTAAACCTCTGCATGTCTGAAAGAAGCATTTTTCTTCCTTTTCAGCAATTTCGTGTGCTAAAAAGTGGTGCAATACATCATGCACCCTGAAATTGAGCATGTTTCTGTCGTAATCCTTCATAATTGGTTCGATAAGGCATTGGCCCACTAAAAAATTGATGTATAACTCTCCAATTTGGAGAGGATCCGACCCGACTACTAACCCTTCTCCAGTCCAGTACCTAGTAGCAAGTGCAATATGAATGACTTCATCTTCTGAGAAAGCAGCGAGGTAAAGGAAGCACAACTACAAGGAAATTTTGTAGCCCCCCAAGTCGGCTAAAGCGTCAGAGCTTAATCTTAACTTTCTTGAAAGGGAGTGTGTAACATCCTTTTGCAACCTCTGGAGTGCGAATTCCCATTCATTTGACTGAGAGACGTCTGCTATTGCCTGCCGAACTATCTTTATGGCTAATGGAAGCCCTCCAAACTCCTTGCAAATACACCTCTCTATTTCTTGGTCAATGTTCTTGGGGAAAAATCCATCATTGTGTCTATTCAACTCTTCATTTTCTGTCAGTGTCATTTAGTGTGTAGCTTTGTTAGGCAAACTAGCTTTGGGAACCAAGTCTATGCAATGACTGATACTTCTCATAGGTGGTAATCCATTAGGCACATTATCTGATATGATGTATTCATTATCTTTCAACAACTCTTTTATCTCTTTCGGTTGTTCTTCTTCATGCTCCGTATTCTCAATCTTCTTAGGAACTAAAGAAAAACACACATTCTCATGTCTCATTCCATCCAAGACTTTCCTTCTATCCACCAAACAAATTCTAGCATTCGTACAGACTTCACTCTTCAAAGGCTCATCCAAGGGCAACAAGGTTTGCTTCATCCCATTGGCCATAATAGTGTATGTATTCTTCATCCCATCATGTATTGCCTGTCTATTAAATTGCCAAGGTCTACCCAACAAAAGGTGACAAATATCCATAGGCATAATATCACACAAGACTTCATCATGATAACTCCCAATTTTTAATTTCACCTAACATTTCTCACTTACTAACACTTATGATCATCTTGAATCCATGCTATCTGATAAGGCTTAGGCTGTTTCAATCTTTTCAAATTCAACTTATTCACCATCTCTTCTAAAATAAGATTATTTGAACTACCACTATCAATAATAACTTTACATCACTTATCGGATACCTTACATCTAGTCTTGAATAAATTCTTCCTCTACAAGGGCTCTTCATCTCCTCCGGTATGACACAAAGCTCTCCTCATCATCAATAGTTCTCCATCTTCTGGTTTATTAGCTGATCCAATGGGGCTTTCTTCCACCACTGCTATTCTCTCGATATTCTCTGTCTTCTTACATTCGAAATCACGACGTCCTTCTCCTCCATACTTATAGCAAGTTCTTCTAAACACTCTCTTGTCTTGTCTTCTATCATCTTTTCCAAAATTATCATTCTGATAGCCATCTAGTTCTCTCCTCGGGTAGAAATTTCTATCATCTTTCTAGTATGAATTACCTTCCTTGCTTACTTCCTTGTCCTTGTTCTGATCCTTACAGGTTTTGAGATACCTCCATTGAATTTGAAATAGTGAAAGTAAAACATGTGAAAGTTGTCAAATTGAATTTGCTTTACTCCAAAAGGTAGTGTAAAATGCTTTGCCTGGTGAAAGCACCTAATTTTCTATGTTTACTAAGTAAGATATTTATCCATTTCCGTAAGTGAAATGAAATATAAAATGTTGAAAAGCTATTCAAGTCTCTATGGAGCTATAAATTAAATTTTAATAGCATTTCATAGCGTTTGCCTTTCATACAAGCCATCAGATTAGTCTGCTTCTCTCACCAAAGCTTTCACTGCTATTTTTCTATATTTCTTGTGTTCTGATGAAAAAACGCTTTCATTAGAATTTCAATTTTCTTGGAAGGTGCCCCCAAAATGGGTGACCCTGGCTTCATCACTGGATTTGCTGGTTATGCCATTCAGTTGGCTGGGGATCAGATAATCCATCACATCAACATTGCCATCCGATGCAAGAAAGAGTTGGATGCCCTCAAACTTCTGCTTCCCAGAATTCAAGCAATGAATGTGGAATTGCAGGAGTATCGAAAAGCTTTGAACTCTGGCAAAATGAGTACGTCACCTCACCATCCTTTGCCCTCCACAATCAACAGCTGGTTGAACGAATTGAATGCCCTTCTGGAGGAAGCATCTGATTTGGCCCAGCACTGCACTGTACGCTCACACTTTCATCTCTTTTCTCGTTACAGAATGAGTAGAAAGATCAGGCGCCTCATTGACAATATAGAAAAGCATATAGCCTCCACGCCTTCCGTTGCTTTTCTGCACCAACTGTAGCAATATGTCGCGAATCGGCAGGTGCTTGAGCAGATTAAAGAGAGATTGGATTATCTTAATCATACTACTTCAGCAATGGCCAGCGCATCTGGAGATCTCTTTCCATCCATTTATTCGGCCACTTCCAACAAGAAGTATATTGAGGAGGCAGTCATTGTGGGACAGGATTCTGAATCAAACAAACTTGTGGAGTTGATCAATTCACAGCAGCACAAAAATGTGTCTCGTTTAGGACTAGTTGGGAAGGGTGGGGCCGGTAAGACTCTGTTACTCAAACGAGTCTTCAACGGTGACCAGGTACAGAGTCTCTTCCGCAATGATTTGATGCTTTGGCTTACTGTTTCACAGAATCCATCTTTCAATACTCTCCGAGATGATCTTGTGAAACAAATAACTGTTCAAGTAAATGAAAGATTGGACAGTAGAGAGGAAGATCATGTGAAAAATTGGTTGAATGAATGCATGAGAAAGCACAAATTTGCCCTATTTTTAGATGATATTTGGGAAACAAGTGCAGCCTCGCTGTTAGAGGAGCTGTGTGTGCCTCATTCTCCACACCACAAGTCTAACATCATCATTGCCACATCCAGAACTACTAGTGTGCTCTCACAGTCGGTGTCCGGCCTTCATCACTCATCGAAATGCAAGATTTGACTGAGAATGACGGTTGGAGATTGTTTTCTTTCTATGCTTTTCCAGACAGCGGTGGAATTTTGCCGATGAGCATTGACCAAGAAATAGCGATTAGTGTCTGCAAGGAGTGTGGGGGCCTTCCGTTAGCCCTCAAAGTAATTGGGAAGGCAATGGTAAGCGTCACTCTGTCAAATGAATGGGAATTGGCAGTCAAGAAGTTGCAGAATGATGTTACACGCTCTCTTTACGGCAGGTTAAGGCTAAGCTACGATGCTTTGGCCGACGTGGCTGGCTATGGCATTTCCTTGCAGTTGTGCTTCCTCTGCCTTGCTGCTTTCTCAAAAGGTCATGTAATCTATTCTAATGATGTGATTGACTTCTGGATTGGAGAAGGGTTGGTGGCCGAGAGAGATCCTCTTCAAATCGGAGACACATACGTCATTCTGTTAGCGGATCAATGCCTTATCAAACCAATCCAGAAGGATTATGATGGAAATGTAATCTGCTTCAGGGTACATGATGTTCTGCATGACTTAGCACAACAAATTGCTGAGAAGGAAGAAAAATGCTTCTTCCAGGCAAGCAAAGGCTTACAGGAGTTTCCTATAGTCGATTGTGCAGGACATATCAGAATTTCTTTAGAAGACAACAGTTTGACTAGGGTTCCTAAAGAATTCCGAGCTCCTTATATCCGCTTCCTGCTACTCTCTTCCAATCCTTCTTTGATGGAAATTCCAACAGAAGTGATTGGGAGTATGACCGCTCTTAGGGTCCTGGATTTGTCACGGACTGCCCTCCAGTCGTTGCCACAAAACATGGGATGTTTGAAGCGTTTAGTTTACCTCGGGTTATCCTTTGTGGCACTCAAGAGATTGCCCAGCTCTGTCACTGCTCTTAGAAACCTACAAATATTAGATCTTTATCGATCTGATATTACACAACTCCCGTCCGGCTTTTCTAAGTTGACTTCTCTAAAACTGTTGGACGTTAGTTTCTGCAAACATCTGCAGTGCATGCCTTATGGGATCTCACGCCTTATGTCCCTGGAGTACCTGGATGCATTTTCTTCTTCAAATATACAGTGGAACAAGTGCAGAAGGGATCGACTTCCAATTAGTGATTTGTGCACCCTAAACAAACTCAAAAGGTTGGGGCTTCATAATAATGGTGAGATAATTCAGGAAGGAATGTTGGGAACCATGAAGCAGGTGGAATATCTATGTATGCATCTGACGGGTATGGAAAGCCTACCACAAGACATAATTTCCATGTCAAAATTGAGAAAACTTTTATTAACATGTCCTCAGTTACTCCAGATAGAAAATCCATTTTGTGAATTTCAAAATCTGGGTTATCTTAGTTTGTTCGATTGTGGCATGTTGAAACAACTACCTAACTTGCACAATCTTCCAAGTCTAAAGCACCTGCATATCGTTAAGTGCCCCAACATTGAGAAGTTTCCAGAGGAATTTGGCAAGCAGGGGGGATTTCCTAAGTTGGAGGTATTTTCAGTGGTGAAGCTGAGGAAGCTAGAGCAGCTGCCAATAGTGGAAGAAGGAGCACTGCCTTCACTTAAAACATTGACAATAATGAAGTGTGAGGCATTGCAGAGGCTACCACAGTGTTATTGGAATTTGAAGAGTGTAGAGAAGATAAGAGTGTATGGTTGTTCAAAGGTTCTATTTGTGATGGCAGAGGAAGAAAACTTTATCAAGACAAAGATTAAGGTGCAAACAATAACATTATCTATGATAGAAACTCAAACATCAGAAGAGCGCTACCATGATATTCTTCAGCAGAGTGAACATTTTTATTACGGTGAATTTTGGTGTAGTGAGATGTTTCAGCTTTTTGCTGGCATTAATCGATTTTATTTGTTTTGAATTATTTCATTCAAAATAGTGGTATATAAATAATTTTAATATTATGTTCAAATATAAATTGTATATTATTTCAGAATAATATATGTAATTGGAAAAAAAAGGTTTCTACTTAATGTTTTTATTTTTGTGTTTTATATAACATTATATATTACAAATTTATCATTGTGATTTGACAATTCTTTGTTATAGATTATGTTAGAATTAATTCATTTCAATAAGTGTCTTGTTAATTTTTATTTATTTTTTGATAAAAGTGGATGAGCCACTGAAATTATATTAAATCTTTATGTTTTTTACATGGTGTCTCGTTCAATGAGCACTGAAGGGAAAGAACCAGTAAGAAAACCCTTCACTATTTCTCAAGAGAACAAAAGCCTATCTACGCATTACAATAACCCATAGGCAACCCAAATAAAACCCCAGATTACATCATCAATCGCATTAGATATAAAGGAAGCTTGAGAGAAGCTTGTAGGAACCAATGAAGAAGATAACATCCCAAAATGAAGCCACCATATCCTAAACAAAATTAGTGCCATCACCCCAAAAAACCAATCTGTCTATGCACCACATGAATCGAAGGCCCTACAAAGAACAAAACACAAAGTCAGAAGAGAACCAAGTAAAAGTAATCTTGTTAGCATAAAAATGGTTAGCAAACATATGCCCATTCATATAAGAAGCAGAGAAGGATGAAGAAAACCCTTAGGAATCAGGATGAGGCCAATCCACTGAATAGTCCATAACAAAAGCCATAATAACAACAACAGGATAAGGAGCCATCTGCACCACCATATTAACTGCAATTTCCAGTTCCTCAGAAAAAGCCACCAACTACCAAATTTGCCAAGAACTCTCCAAATAATGCAGAACATTATGTATTAGAAGCAAAAAAAAAAGAATGAATGCCATGCCTGCACACCATCCAGAATACAACAATGAAAAGGATAACCACTGTATGATTATCATATCATCATAAGAGAAAATGCCAAGCAAGAAACCTCATACCAAAAGATGAAATTTCCTCATATCTTACAACAGACCCAGTCATTAAACCAACTTCTGAAACAACAAAACACCAGCAAAGTGAAATGATTCAATAGAAGGACCAGTTCCACTTAATGTGAAACAAAACCTCATGGAAAAGTTACCCACATCCAACCACAAAGAGAAATGATTACCAAAAAAGCAGAGAATCAGAAACAATGTAATTTAACAAAATCCAACCACGAAAACTAATGATTAGCATGGAAGATCCGATACCAAAGAGTCCCCAAAATATCCAATGGAAACTGAGGTATCCACCTACCGCGATGATAATCGCATAAAACCATCATGCAGCTTCATGGGACAAGACAATGCCAATCAAGAAGTCAATAAATACTAGAATGAAAAAGATCTAATACTGGAAGGTTTCAAAGGGTAACCACAGAGTAAGGGCAGTTTCTTGATTGGCACAAAGCATAATCTGAGGCAAACTAAATTCTTCAAACATCCAATAATTTTTGGCAACGACTGGAGGGAAGTTTGTGATAAATCCAGGACCCTGAGGGAAGTCATACTCCCAATCACTTCTCTTGGATTTTTTGTGAAATAAGCATTACCATATAGTAGCAAGAAGCGGATATGGGGGGATCTAAATACATTTGGAACCCTAGTCAAACTGTTGCTCCTTAATGAAATTCTCATGTATCTCCCACAGTCATCAACAGGAAACTTAGATAAACCTCTGCGTGCCTGGAAGAAGCATTTTTCTTCCTTCTCAACAATTTGGTGTGCTAAAAAATGGTGCAATATATCATGCACCCTAAAATTGAGCACCTTTCTATCGCAATCCTTACTAATTGGTTCAATAAGGCACAAGTCCACAAACAAATTGATGTATATCTCTCCAATTTGGAATGGATCTGGCCTAACCACTAAACCTTCTCCCATCTAGTATGTAGTAGGAAGTGTAGTATGGATGACTTCATATTCTAAGAAGGCAGTGAGGTAGAGGAAGCACAACTGCAAGGAAATGCCATAGCCTAGTAAGTTGGCCAAGCATCGTAGCTTAATCTTAACCTTCTTGAAAGCCAGTGTGTAATATCATTCTGCAATCTCTGGAGTATGAATTCCCATTCATTTGACTGAGAAACGCCTTCCATTGCTTGCCCGATTACTTTGATGGCTAACATAAGCCCTTCACACTCATTGCAAATGTGCCTCGCTATTTTCTCATCAATACTCATGGGAAAAACTCCATTACTATGTGGAAAAGCATGAGAAGAAAATAATCTCCAGCTGTCATCCTCTGTTAAGTCTTTCATTGAATGATTGATGAAGGTGGAGCACCCAATTGTGAGAGCACACTTTTACTTCTGGATGTGGCAATGATAATATTGGAGCTGTGACGTGGAGAGTGAGGCACACAAAGCTCCTCTAACAAGCAGCTTGCACTTGTTTCCCAAACATTGTCTAAAAATAGGGCAAACCTATGTGTATTCATGCTTTCATTCAACCAAGTTTTTACATGGTCTTCGTCTCTCCTATTGAATCGTTCATTTGCTTTAAGAGTTATTTGATTGACAAGGTCATTTCTAAGAGCATTGAAAGACGGATCTTGTGAAACAGTAAGCCAAAGCATTAAGTCATTGCAAAAGAGAATCTGTACCTGGTTACTGTTGAAGACTTGTTTGAGCAACAGAGTCTTACCGATCCCACCCTTCCCAACAAGGCCAAAAAGAGACACATTTTTGTGCTTCTATGATTTAATCAAATCCTTAATTCTACTTGATGCAAAATCTTGTCCGACGATAAGAGCCAACTCAATGTAGTTTGTGTAGGGAGGAGTTGAATGAGTAGATGGAAAGAGATCTTCAGATGTACTGGCAAGTGCTAAAGTATGTAGATTAATAGCATGTTCCCATACGACTACTTAGCTTATTTTCACTAGCAGCGGTTGCAAACCGTTTTTAGGAAATATCTGTGCTACTGGTGGCCCCATGAGTATTTATTTTTAAGAGAAATCTTCAAATTGGTATTAATAATATTAGTAATAATTTGTGCACAAGAAAAAATAGAAATAAAATGTTAAAAGAAAAGAGGGAAACAAATTTGTGGAGCCACGTGGCATTTTTGGCAATATGTTGTTGCTGCTTATTTCCAACCCCCCTATTTTCCCATAGCTTATTTTCAATTCCTAAATAATAGCTACTCCACTTAAATAGAAAAAGATTTTAAATTATCCTTTACCAACAATTTTAAATTTGTATGGGAACACTCCAACTGCTTAAAATTAAGCAGAAAATGTGTTGGTGTAAATAAATATTCATCATGGATATTATTACACTTTACTTAAGTTAACTTAGGATAATGCTTTTTTTCTTAGTTTGGATATGAGACACTTAGGGAAGTGTGCACATAGGGATATAGCTTGTAGGAGAAATTCCACCTTTTGTGGTTTTATTTTACTGTTACACTCCACATTCGGTGGGTCATCCACCTCTTGTGGATATTATATTTATTCTCCTACCTACCCCTAGTATTTCTTACCTACCCTTGTTTCTCATTGAGCCACATGTCATGATTGTGTGATTGTATATCCATATGGCCTTGCCTATATAAACGGGCTCATATTCATTGTATTGGTGAATCTAGTTGATCATTTGTATATTGATGAGAATACAGTTTGTTCTTGTCATTTTATTGTCTCTATTTATGTTTCTCATTGTTCCCTTGATCTTGGAAAAATATCACATGGTATCAGAGCTATTGGGGTTTCATTGATTGGTTTTGGGAGACATCTTGGAAGGCTTGTATTTTCGGATCTGAGGTACTGCACATTTTGGAGGTATCTTAGAGAGTTTTCGACCTCACCATTGGGTCCAGGAGGTCGTTTCCATAAAAATCGGGTATAAACTCAACCTATTTTAGCGAAAGTCAAATTTTGGGTGTTGGAGAAATTTTTTGCCGAATTCGGACGGTACGGTACGAAATTTTTTGGATTTAAAAAAAAAAAACATTTGAAAATTTATTTCGGGGGTTTGTACCTTCTGCCCAGTCAGTAGAGCACAGTTAGTGCCCAGTCAGCAGCGCACAATCAGCCTAGTCCAAGGTGCGATGAACATTTTGATGGTCATACTACCCTCAAATTTAGCATAGTGTTTTGCTGAAGTCAGCATTTTTTGAAAATTTTAACCCCTCTCCATTCAGCAGTTTGGATTTTTGGGTCAACTTTGGAGGCTCATAACTTGCTCAATTTTGTTCCTTTTTGGGTGCAATATTTTTTTATTTGGGCTAATTTTTTGTGCTCTTCGCAGTGGTCTGGTTATTTTCTAATTTTGGTGAACATGTTTTTCATAATTTTTGGATTCTCTCAGTTGTACCTGTCCAATCCTCAATTTTGCAACTTCAAAGGCTTCATTTGGGCTCATACAACCTTCTTTTCAAGTGTTGTTTTTTTTGAAAGTGCATAATTTTTTGTCTACTTTCATAATCTATGATCAACTTTTAGAGATTTTGAGTGTATATTGTACTTTTAGATATTGGTCCTTTTTGGCCTCTTTGGTACTTGTAATTTTCTTGGATCTTAGTTTAGATCTTTTGCTTTATTAGTTTGAGTCTCCTTTGGCCTCATTGAGGCAGTTGTAAAGTTGAAATCAGAAGTCCACTTTACCATTTTTTGTAAGTGGCCCATTGTACATAGTGCCAAATCATCTTTTTTTTTTTTGGGGGGGGGGGGGGGGTTTCTTCGATCGAGTGAATTTGGGGGGTGTCTTGTGTGATTGTGCCTCTGTTTCCTTGTGCTCTTTCATTTTTGTTGCAATGAGTCTTCATAAATTTCCACCTTTAACTCCACATAATTATGTATCTTGGAAAATTAAAGCATGGAGTAAATTAATGGAAAAGGGTCTCACGCATTACATAGATGGAACTATAGAAGTGCCACCAGATCCTAAGACTGATCCTAATGCTTAGTTAGAATGGCTCACTAAGAATTGCATGGCTCTTGGAACTTTACACAAGTATGTATCAGATGATGTCATCTTTCATATTGAGAAGTGTACTACAATCAAAGAGGCTTGGGATATATTTCAGAAATTGTATGGTCAAGTTGATAAAATCAAAGGTTACAAGATTGACAATGAGCTCACCAACTTGGATCCCAAGAATTTTGATACAATCCAACATTATGTCACCAAAGCAAATGAGCTAAGAGAAAAGCTTAAGGATTGTGGAATTGACAAAAATGATGCTCAGTTGATATTCAACTTGTTGGACAAGCTTGCACAAGAATATGCCGCATTTGTTTCTAGCTTCCAAACTCATTGTTTGACAGTGGGGAGTTCCTACACTATGCCTTCATTTGATGCTTTCATAGAAATGTTGATGTTGGAACAATCTAAGTTGTTGAACTTGGGGCTTTTCAAGTCTTCAAAGTCCAAGGATTTGGTAGCTAATCAAGGGAATCAGGGAGTTCAAGGCAAAGATTCCAACAAGAAGAAGAAGCAATCTAAGTCAAAGCCACAACATGAAAAATGGCAATCATCCTCTCCATCACAAGGCAATTTTTCATCCTCTTCCAAGAAGCGGACACCACCTAAGAACGATAAACCAACTTGTGCTTATTGCAAGAAGTATGGTCATGATGAGCATCGATGCCACACCAAGCAAGTTGATGAGTTGACAAATCTTCTTAAGAAAAACAACATCAACTTGCCATCCACCTACACAAAGAAGGATTCCACTCCTTCCTCTTCCTCACAGTGTAAGGGAAAAGGGAAAGCATTTATGGCTACAACATGTTCTTCACAACAGTGGATACTTGATTCAGGTGCCTCTTATCACGTCGGTTCTACAAAGGAGCAGTTTTCTTCATTGGAGCCATCAAAGGTACCTCACATTTACATAGGAGATGATACACAAGTTGAGGTTGAAGGGAAAGGTTCAGTTGAAATGGATGATGGAACATTTGAGAATGTTCTCTATGTTCCTAACTTGTCTACCAACCTTCTCTCTATCTACCAAATCACTCACTATGGGAATGGGAAAAAGGTTGAGTTTACACCTGATTCAGTTGTGGTAAAGGAACTTGATAATGATGCCTTGCTAGTAGTGGGACAAGTCAATGAAAACTCAAAGGCTTTATTCATTTTCCCACTTTGTGCCAAGTTCTTCTTCTAGGGCCTTGCTTACTCATTCAAATTCAGAAAGTAATCTACGGCATGAGTGGTTTGGCCACCTCAACTACCGCTATCTTCAGCAGCTCAGCACCAAAGACATGGTCACAAGTATGCCTCGAATCAGTTTTTTAGAGGGTGTATGTGTAGGATGTTCCATGGGCAAGCATCCCAAAGAGAAGTTTGATAAGGGGAAAGCTTGGAGAGCTTTGGAAGTTCTTCAACTTGTTCACAATGATGTAGTAGGTCCATTTCCATCACCTTCATTTAGTAAGGCCCGCTATGTCCTCACCTTCATTGATGACTACTCCCACTTCACTTGGGTCTACTTTCTTATTCATAAGAGTGAAGTACTTGACAGATTTCAAGACTTCAAGACTCGTGTGGAGAAGCAATCCGGGAAAGTGGTCAAGATTCTTCATACAAACAATGGAAGGGAATATGTGAACAAAAGACTTGAGGATTTTTGTACATTTGACGGGATTGATCTTTAGCATTTTGTTGCATACACTCCATAGCAGAACGAAGTTGTAGAGCGCAAGAATAAAACTCTCAAAGAAATGGCTAGTTGGATGATACATGCATGTTCTCTTGATCCAGCCTTTTGGGCAGAGGCTATCAGTTGTGCCACACACATCCAGAATTAGGTTCCTCACAAAGATTTGCAAGGTATTACTCCTTTTGAAGCTTGAGCTGGTAGGAAACCGATTGTGAGACATTTCAGAGTCTTTGGGTGTCCAACATGGGCTCACATACCACCGCAGACACGCAAGGCATTGGAACTGTAGAGTAAGCCTTGTATTTTTGTTGGATATCCTAAGGGTGTTAAGGCATATAGATTGATGGATCCTGAGACACATGAGGTGTTTATTGAGAGGCATGTTCACTTTGAGGAAAGCTCTCCTATCTTAGCCTCTCTACCTCCTCCACCTTCCTCCATTGTGGATAGTGATGCCAGTGATTCAGATGATGAGACTCCTTCAACTCTGACTCATAGGGTTAGACCTCTGCAGGGTCCACTTGCAGTTCAGGAGCCTCATTCTCCACCTCTACCTAGACCTCATTGGGCTCAACAGACACTTGAGTCAGCATTTTCTCTTGTTGGGGATCCTTCAGATACACAGAGGGCTCGATCACAACATCAGGACCTTCCACATGCATTCATTTCTACCGCTTCCAACCCATAGACATTTTGGGAAGCATCAGGGGTTCCTGAGTGGGACCAAGCCATGGAGGAAGAGTATGGTTCCTTGATGAGTAAAAACACATGGAATTTAGTCTCTCTCCCTAAGGGAGAAAGATGGTTCGATGTAAGTGGATCTATCAGACCAAATTTGCAGCGGATGGTAGTGTGGATAAGTATAAGTCTCGGCTTGTTGTGAAAGGTTTCTCTCAGGTTCCAGGTGTTGACTATACTGAGACGTTTGTGCCCGTAGCCAAGATGAACTCCATTCACTTGACACTTGCTATTGTCGCAGCTCATGGATGGGCTTTACATCAGATGGATGTGAAGAGTTCTTTTCTTCATGGGGATCTTGATGAGGATATTTATATGGAGTAGCCACAGGGTTTCATCCAGGATTCTTCCTTGGTTCGATGACTAAGAAAATCTCTCTATGGCCTTCAGCAGGCCCCCAGGGCTTGGTACGCCAACATGGATTCCTCTCTTCTTTGAGCAAGGTTCACCAGGTGTCATTCTGATCCGAATGTCTACATTTTGTGACATGATGATGCACACTTGATACTTGTGCTCTATGTTGATGATTTGATCATTACAGGGAGCACCGCATCCATCATTAGTAGTGTCAAATCTGCTTTGCATGATAGATTTGCTATGACTGACTTGGGTCTTTTGCATTATTTTCTCAGGATAGATATTTCACAGTCATCTTTTAGGATCACTCTTTCACAACCCAAGTATGCTCTTGATCTTCTTGCACGCTTTCATATGGCTGATTGTAAGCCTGCCCCGACTCCCTTTCTTTTAGGAGTTAAGCTTGAGGCTCGATGTTCTTCTCCACTAGTTGATGCCACATTGCATCGTTAGTTTGTGGGTAGTCTCATTTACTTGACTCAAACATGCTCTGATATTTTATTTGTGGTTGACATGGTTTCCCGCTTCATGCAGGAACCACATGAGCTTCATTGGAAAGTCATCAAATGCATCCTTCATTACATCCAGGGTACACATCACTATGGGATTCACTATGTAGCAGGCACAGGACTTCGCTTGGTTTGTTACACAGACTCCGATTGGGTTGGCAATCTTGATGATCGTAAGTCTACTTCAACTTATAGTTTTCACCTTGGTTCAGGCCCCATTTGTTGGCAGAGCAAGAAGAAGCATGCTATTTCTCTCTCTTTGACTGAAGTTGAGTATCAAGGAGCTGTTAACGCAGTGACTAAGACCATTTGGCTTTAACAGATTCTCACAGAGTCTGGGTTCACCACTCCATGACCGACAGTTCTACATTATGACAATTAGAGTTCTATTGCAATCTTGAAGAACTCGGTCTAGCATCAACAAACCAAACACATCGAGATCCATATGCACTACATCCGAGAGTTGATTCAGGAGGAGGTCATTGATTTGCAGTATTGTCCTACAATAGAGTAGGTTGCCAAAATCTTTACCAAACCTTTCACCGAGAGTAAGTTCCAATAGTTGCGAGCTCTCTTGGGGGTACGTGATGTCTCATTAGGGGAGTCAGTTGACTTCTCTTTCCTCTCTTATGGGGGGACTTTTTCCTCTCTTAGATTTTGTCCTTCTTCTTTGAGAGTCTTTTGTACATTCATCTCTCTTTTGGGGGGGAGTTTTTTTCCTACTGGGTTTTCTCCCTTTCTCTGTTTGTGAGAGATTGCATTGCATAGGTTTGCTTGCATTTTCATATTGTACATGGGTACCTATCATGGCCTAGTAGTCGAGACCCATCTTGCATTGTTGACTGGAGTCTTCATTCCCCTAAGTTGCACTTAAGGGGGTGTTGGTGTAAATAAATATTCATCATGGATATTATTATACTTTACTTAAGTTAACTTAGGATAATTCATCTCTTTGTAGTTTGGATATGAGACACTTAGGGAAGTGTACTACACATAGGGATATAGCTTGTAGGAGAAATTTCACCTTTTGTGGTTTTGTTTTGCTGTTACACTCCCCATTCGGTGGGTCATCCACCTCTTGTGGAATATTATATTATTTCTCCTACCTACCCCTAGTATTTCTTACCTACCCTTGTTTCTCATTGAGCCACATGTCATGATTGTGTGCTCATATATGGGTGAACTCACAATACTGGTTCCCACTTTTTGACCACTTTTGACACTTAGATGAACATTTTGAAAAAAAACTTCACTTTCCGACACCTATAACTTTTAAATCGTTAAGAATTTGAAGATGATGTAAACTAGTGATTTGTAACATCCTTTTTGTAGATTCTAAATATATTTTTTTCAAATTTTTTTGAATAAAATTTTATTGATTTTTCCATCTCCCTCAAAAGTAGTTTTTTACAGGAAACAACATTTTTTAAGAATGATGTGCATCCCGAAATGTATAAATTTTTTTCTATAAATGATAAAAACTTATCTCTTTTACATTTTGGTTTCTAACATTAATACCCATGGCATGTAGTTGGTTTGATAGTGATATGTTGAATATTTTTTATTTTATTAAGTTTTGAAGCCCGACTAATTATAATTGAGATATAGGTGTACTTTTGAACACATAACTTGCTCTATATATATCAAAATTCAGTTTGTTTTTTTTTGTTAGAAAGAAGACATCAATACCTAGGGCATAGATATTTTTCAGAATTTTTTTGAATTGGTTTGCTATTTTTCCCAATGCATTGAACAAAGAAGTTCATGTTCAGTGAAAAACCTACATTCATAAAAAATAAAATAAAAATATATTAATTAACTTAAATATATTAAAAATTATATTATTTGGAAAGCTTATAATAAGGACTAAATCCTCAAAAAAACAAAACTTCTAAATGAATTCATTTGACCCCTCAAAAGCTAATGTAAAATTGATTTTTTATCAGCATTTGATAGATGCAAAGGAGACTCCATTGCAAGTATGATTTAGAAGTAGAGAGGTTCTATCCAAGAAATTTTGATCTAAGAGCCTTTGATCTAACTCTCTTCAATTAATTACTTCAAATGGGACCTCTTAAAGCTTAAATAATTATATTTTCCAAAAAATGTATGATTTCAGCAAAAATCAGGATGTACCAAAAAGTGGGAACCAGCTTTGTGAGTTCACCCATATCCATATGGCCTTGCCTATATAAGCGGGCTCATATTCATTGTATTGGTGAATCCAGTTGATCATTTGTATATTGATGACAATATAGTTTGTTCTTGTCATTCTATTGTCTCTCTTTATGATTTTCATTGTTCCCTTGATCTTGGAAAAATCTCACAAAATGGAATGAGAGGATGTAGAAAAGCAACAGAAGGTGTGGAAGCTCTGAGTGAGTTTCCTAATCTTTATGCTCATTGTGTAACGATAAAAGAGATGAGAGTATGCAGGTACAATGCAGTGCTGGGTCAAATTAGATGCTTCATCCAGAAGAGCATCCAATTCGTTCAACCAACTATTTACCATGAAAGGAAAAAAAAAAAAGGGGTGAGAGAATGTGTTTAGTTTGCCAGAGTTCAAAGTTTTTCTATATTGTTGCATTTCCATGTTCATTAATTGAATTTTGAGAAGCTGGACCTTGAGGACATCCAACTCTTTCCTACATCTGATGGCAATATTGATGTATTGAATAACGACATTTTGGGGCTACCTTAGAAAGAAAATTGGAATTCTACTGAAAGTCTATTTCTGAGGGAAAGCGAAGGAAATGCAGCCAAATAGTAGCTAAAGCTCCTGCCAGAGAAGCAGGCTAATTGTTGGTTCCTTTGAGATGCTATTAATTAGTAGTCCTACAGAGACCTCATTAGACACCAATCTTTGTTGCATAGGAAAGTGTAGAAAGAACTTATAAAATAACCTATAGAAACAACTCAATTTAACCACGCGGATCATAAACCTGTTAATTCTTTTATTTCATTTAGTCATTATTAGTAAATTTCAATTGAAATATTTAAACTAGTAAATTCAATTGAAATATTTAAACTAGTAAATTTCAATTATATTTCAATTGAAATATTTAAACTGATTTAAATTCAAATAAACTTTTTTATAATTGTATATCTCTATAGTAGTAGATATCTATTTCTCCTTCCACTTTAAATGGTAGCATTTAAGTGTCTTCTCCATGGCCATAAATTACCCTTGCTAAAAGCATGGCTCAATTAATATAAGTTCACCATGCTCTAAGCAATAGGAAAGCAAAAACTAAATAAACAAAATTTATATACCTATGATGAGAAAATATAGACTTACAAACAAAAAAGTGAAAATATATACATCAATATGAATTTATTAAAATTGAATATAATAATTAAAGTTAAGTTTAAAATAAAGTCTCAATTAAAATATATTAAAAATGTTTTATCATTAAAAATCATATATTTATTTAGTAATAAATATTGCCTAAATCCTAACTAAACACAACATAATAGAAATAATGAAAATATACCCCCTTACTAGAGTTGGGGAATTAGAATTTTGATTCCCTCTAATTATATTCTTGGACATTGGATGCATGGGGGAGTTCAAGCATATAAAATGTCACCTGACATAATGTATAGTAGCTAGTTAGGCTCTAATTAGGCAATGACCTTTAGTTTATTCAATGTAACATTTTCTCTATTTCATAGTTTCATCCCATGAGAAGGAATGGAATATAGTTTTTTTCCTAGTGGAACAAAGAACATCTTCAAACCTTCACTATTGCAAGTGCAATTAAGGAATTCCAACATAAAACTTATTATTGGCGAGTTGTGCAATTAATGACAAAAATACACCATTTAAAGCCATGTTTAAAGCCATGTATAAACTCTTATGATGATCTTGGATACCTATTATGAAACTCTTTGGCCAAATCAAATTAAATTTGATGTAAAAAAATTTAGAACATTTTATTCTCATTATTAAAGTTCATAGAAAACTACACACAATTGACAATAAAGGTGGCCACTGCTTATTGCATGCTTCCACACTTTGGAATTGACTTATTGTAAATGTTCACATTGTAGTTTATTTTGGACTTGACTCATTGGTCAATGTTCACATTGTGATTTATTTGGAACTTGACTCTTTCATTAGTGTTCACATCATAGTTAGTTTTTGACTTGACTCATTAGTCAATGTTCACATCACAATTTATTTTTTACTTTACACATTGGTAAGTATTTAGATCCTAGTTTATTTTTTACTTGACTCTTTTGTCAATGTTCACATCAGAGTTTATTTTTGACTTGACTCATTGGTCAATATTCACATCACATTTTATTTTGGACTTGACTCATCACTAAATGTTCACATGAGAGTTATCACGATCAATGGTCATATTACAATTTATTTTTGACTTGACTCATTGATCATTGTTCACATGTCAATTATTTAAACTTGACTCATTTTTGAGAGTTCATATCACAATTTATTTTTGACTTGACTCATCTGTCAATGTTCATATTGGAGTTTATTTCGACTTTGACTCATCCCTCATGTTCATATTGCACTTTATTCTTTAACCTAAGATATATATTTCTTAAGAAATTGGATTATTATGAATGTTCTCATTTAAAAAAAAAATCTCTTCCTCATTTATCACAGACCATTCCTCGCACGTTCCTGAGCCTATAATCCATTCAAGAACTTCTCACTCTTCACGAAAATGGTCAATTCTATTGTAATCGGTAAAAGAACTTCATTTTCAAGAGTCTTCGGTCAAACCAAATTAAATCTTCAGATGAAAATTCGCCACATTTCATTTGTATTATTGAATTTAATAGCGACTTGTAAGCAATCGATAATAGAAGTATCTACGCGTCTGGACAAAAGGAAAAGGAAATTGGGGATTCTTGCCTTCTAGGTTACGAAAAGATTACTTGGGGATTCTTGCCTTCTACGGTTCTCAATCTAATCATGTAGAAGTTTAGTATTGCAAATTTCTATGAAGTTTAGGATTGTGTAAAAGTTCGTTCAAGATTCTAATTTAGGATTGGTGTTTTGAATTTGAGGATTAAGTTTTTTGAGGAAAATTTGATCTTATCTAAAACGTAATTTATATTTCACACTATTTAAATCATATAGAATTCTAAATTAGAATAGGATGCACTTTCAAATAAAATATTTCTTATATGCAAATAATATTTGTGCATTCTTGTTTGTCAATTTTAATATACTTTTTAGTATTTGTCTACTTTTAATATAGAATAAAAATGGGCATCTAACTTTATCCTTAGTACAAAATAGTACCAAGATAAGAGACAACCTCTATTAATGTGCCTTGTGAAAACAATTATTTAATAAAGTTGCAAGGGTAAATGGTTTGCCTTAAGATGACATGTACTTTTTTTAATGTGAAATGTTTAAAATAAATTCAAAATTATTGTGGTTGCCTTGCCTTCCACATTTCTCTCATTTTATGGTAGCACCAAACTAATATACAATAAAAATATGAGAGTGATGCCATTAGCAATAAAAATTTGAGAGTGTTTGGGTCTTTCTCTCTACCCAAACCTTCATATACTATCTTGAGCTTGTCTTAGTCTGTAATTTACCTTCTTTCTTATCCTGTCATTCTCTAAACATCCCGATGATGGATCACAGAGTGTAATTCGAAACATTGATGCAAAAAAAGTCACACAAACAAATCCAAAAAGCAGCAATAGATCTCTTTTTCTTTTTGAGAAAAAATAGTTTTTTTACCTACACAACAATAAAAAGATGAAAAAATAGTATTTTTATAATCATATAAAATACAAATTAAATTGAAACTATAGAATTTTTAATGATTTTTTTATTTATGTGCATTCATTGATTAAACTAATTTAAAATAAAAATTCAATGAATGCAATAGTATCCTATCCTTGGAAGAACTAAAAATTGGACAAATCAAAACAAACACTACAATAATAAGTCTATAATATATAAAAATTATTTTCAACATAATATTAAAATTTTGCATTCTATATTATAATGATATATCTTTATATACCATTATTTTGACACAAAATGTATAAAGACCAAAATCGATTAATTTCATCTAAAAACTGAAACATCTCGCTGCACCAAAATTCACCATAATAAAAATATTCACCATGACGAAGGATATCATAGTAGCGTTTTTCAGATGTTTCAGTTTCTGTGGTAGATAATGTTATTGTTTGAACCTTACTCTTTGTCTTGATGACAAGTAAAACCTTTGAACAACCATACACTCTTAACTTCTCTACACTCATCAAATTCTAATAACACTGTGGTATCCTCTGCAATGCCTCAAACTTCATTATTGTCAATATTTTGAGTGATGACAGGGCTCCTCCTTCCACTATTGGTAGCTGCTCTATCTTCTCCACCTCTACCATTATAAATGCCTCTATATTAGGAAACGCTCATCCCTTGCCAAATTCTTTTGGTAACTTCTCTATGTTGGGGCACTTAATGATCTCTAGGTGCTTAAGATTCTCGAGCTTTTGTAATGGAGGTAGTTGGTTCAACAGTTCACAATTGGACAATCTAATGTAGCCCAGATATTGAAATCCACAAATTGAATCCTCTTTTTGGTGTAAGTGAGGACATACTAGACAGATTATCCTCAATTTTTACATGGCCATCATGTCATGAGGTAGACTCTCCATATTTGTGAGATACATATGTATATGCTCCATCTGCTTCATGGTTTCAAAAATTCCTTCTCGAATTATTTCACCATTATATGTAAGCGCCAACCTTTATAGTTGGTTTAGGGTACCCAGATCATTAATTGAAAGCCGACCTCTTCTCCATTCATTCCAAGCTATATTTATAGATCCACCTACATTCAGGTACTTTAGAGACCTAAGGTGTGAGGTCCCATAAGGCATGCACTGCAGGTTTTGACAAGAAGCAAGAATCAAAAGTTTTAGGGAAGTTAACTTAGAAATGTTGCATGGGAGTTGTGTAATATCAGATTGATAAAGATCTAATACTTGAAGGGTTCTAAGGTTTGTGACAGAGTAAGGAAGTTTCTTGATTGGCACACAACATAATCTGAGGCAAACTAAATGCTTCAAACATCCTATATTTTTTGGCAAAAACTGCAAAGCAATTCGTGACAAATCAAGGACCCTGAGAGTGGTCATACTCCCAATTACTGTTGGAATGTGAAGTCCAAATTGCATTCTTAGCTTGCAGTGGTTGAGTCATCATGGCTATCTTATGGAAGCTCTGCATAAGAACAAAACATGGGAGCTTGTGCCATTGTCTAAGGGGAGAAAAGCTATTGGGAACAAGTGGATCTTCAAATTGAAGAGAGATTTAAATGACAATTTGGAGAGTTATAAAGCTCAATTGGTGGCCAAGGGGTATGCACAAAAATCTGGTATTGATTTTGATGAAAAAATTTCACCTGTTGTATGGTTAAGTATTGTTAGAGTTGTTTTAGCTCTTGTTGCTAGTCTTGATGTGGAGTTAGAACAATTAAATGTAAAAATAACCTTCCTACACGGTGATCTCTCTAAGGAGATTTATATGCAACAACCAGAAGGTTTTGAGGAAAGAGGGAATGAGAATCTTGCTTGTGGGCTGAGAAAATCATTGTATGGTTTGAAACATGCACCAAGCTATTGGTACAAGTGGTTTGATTCCTTCATGTTGAGTCGAGGTTTTAGTAGATGTGTGGCTGATAACTGTGCCTATTTTTAAAGGTATTATGATTGTAGTTTTATTATTCTACTACTGTATGTTGATGATATATTGGTAGCAGGTCCCAGCACGTGTAAAATCATCCATTTGAAAACTCAACTTGCTAGGGAGTTTGAGATGAAGGACTTAGGTAGTGCAAATCAAATTCTTGGAATGAGGATACATAGAGACAAAAACAACATGAAATTATGGTTGTCACGAAAAACTTACGTGGAGAAGGTTCTACAACACTTCAATATGCAGAAAGCACAACTAGTTAGTACTCCATTTCCTGTTCATATTAAATTGCCTTTTGAACAGTGCCTAGCACAGAAGCAGAGAAGACCAAGATGTCTCATGTACTGTACTCATCAGCAATAGGAAGTCTTATGTTAGCCATCATGTACACCAGACCAGACATTGCACAAGCAGTGGGAGTTGTCAGTAGGTACATAACGAATCCCGGTACTGATCATTGGAAAACTGTGAAGTGGATTCTTAGATATTTGAGAGGCACTTCAGATGCTACTATTTATTATAGTGGGAGTAGTCTTCAAGTTAATGGGTATGTGGATGCATATTTTGGTGGAGACATAGATAAGAGAAAGTCTACAACCAGTTATGTTTTCTCTTTAGCTGGAGGTGTTGTTCGTTGGGTGTCGAAGTTGCAGGCAGTGGTGGCATTGTCCACTACTGAGGCAGAATATATGGCAGTAACACAAGCTAGCAAAGAGGTGATTTGGCTTCAAAGAATTTTGGGTGAATTGTAAGTGAAGCAAGATAGCATGGTACTGCATTGTGACAGTCAAAGTGCTTTACACTTAGCATGAAACTCAGCTTACCATTCCAAAACAAAGCATATTGATATTCAATATCACTTTGTTTGTGAAGTGGTGGAAGGTGGACAAATCTCATTAGCCAAGATTCACACTGATGTAAACCCTACAAATATTTTGATGAAACCTATTAGTAGACAAAAGTTCATTTGGTGCAGAACTTCTCTTGGTCTGCAGATTATGTAATGATAGGCAGCATTGTCAATGGTCTTTCAGTAGAGTAATTATTCAGAGTTTGAAATTTGACTTCAAGTGGGAGAATGTTGGAATGTGAAGTCCGAATTGGACTCTTAGCTAGCAATGGTTGAGTCAACATAGCTATCTTAGCTAGCAATGGTTGCGTCATCATGGAGTACCCATTGTTTATGGTAAAAATAGAAACAACAATATTGAAAGACTAAATAGATTCAACCACAAAACCCTAGCCTAACAACAACAAAGATCCACCATAACATATGAAGTTTACCTAAGACAATGCAAATCAACAAAATCACAAAGATGATACCATCACATATCCAATAGCGTTTGAATCTCCATTCTTCCTATCTCCATTGATCTTGCTTGATATATTTGTTCTCAGATTTTATGTGTGCACAAGGGCTCAACAAAGAATGGAAATGTGGTTGATAGCTTGATCGCATATGAAAGTTTGAATGCTAGAATGCTTGAAGGATTGATTAGGGTTGATAATGAAGGAAGCATCTCCTTATATAGAAGACACTATAAGAAATGTCGGGATAATATTAAGAGGTGTAAAAGATAAATGGTCGGCTAGGATTAGAGGGTAGGTAGAAGAAAATAAGAAAATAATGAGAGGGTAGGTAGTGTAGGAATTAAGAGATGAATGACATGTGTCATAGGTAGAAAAGGCTAATGAATTAATTAAATAAATAAATATTTATTTAATTAATAGAAGAAGTGGTATCAATTAAATAAATAAAAGTATTTATTTAATTTAGAAAAAGGATAACTTAAATAAATAAATGTATTTATTTAAATGAGAAAAAGCTAGAAGAGGATAAATGAATTAATTAAATAGATAAAGATTTATTCAATTAATAGAATAATTAGGCTAAAATAATTAAATAAATAAAGATATTTATTCAATTAGACTAGACATTTTAGGTATCTACATTTTGCCCCTCTTTGAGACAATGTAGCTTGTTGCGCTGTTTCAAAGAAGATAAGATGAACTAATACAAAGTTTCATCAAGATGGGAATGATATGCTCCCTTGAGAGATTGGATAAAAATGTCTGTAAAGATTGCAGACAATCTCTCGATAAGAAAGAAAGGCAAGAAAAGATTGACAAAATAGGATAAAGTGACAGAGTCATGGGATAAAGAAGACTAACATGGGAGGCTAGGGATATGGTAGTCTATAAGATAGACTACAAGTGAAAACATCCTCACTATCATCCACACACCTAAGAGATCAGAGTGCAGAGAGAGTAGAGAGCAATCAACAATGATGACATTAGTGCACAGATTCAATCGTGTTCATCGATATCAGAGGCTAGGATATGCTGGAGAGCTAGTAAGTACCAAAAAATCCTTGTATCTTGGTGCATTAATTGTTGTCATAAATGCATGTCGGGTAGGGTAATAAATGGGCATTAGATATGTTGCAAAAATGTCAAGCGGGGAAAACGATGAGAAGGTGCGTCTGCATTGGTGCTAGGCGCGTCTGGGTAGGTTAGGTGCATCGATGTCGGGTTTAACTGCGTCTATGGTTTCAAAGGCGTCTGGGCAGAGCAGGCACATTTTTGAAGTATGCAAGCGTGTTTGTGTCTTCAATACACATTGAGGTCTTCAAGGTCGAATTGCCAATTCTGTGATAAACATACATTGTCGATTGGATAAGCTGCTGAGAGGATACATTCAAGTAGGTCCTCTAGGGAAGACTAGGATAGCCGATAGGGCTAGGATTGACAATTATGTGATAGAACATATGTTGCCAATTAGGAAACTACTCAAGAGGATACACTCAACTAGAGGCCCTGGGATAGGATAGATCAAGACACTTTGTGATGAACAAGGAGTACCATAGAAATTGACAATTCTGTGATAGAACATACATTGTCAATTGGAGTAAACACAATGGAAACACAAGGATATGATGGAGGAAACGTAGAACTGAGTGAATTATATCGTGAAAACTATTGACAATCAACCGGCAACAACCAGGTTACAAAAACCGGGTCACTGGCCTACTAAAACATGCTTAATTATAGAACAGGTCACAACTGGGACCTCAAATCTTAGGATCTATCTTCTATGTTCTACATCTTAACTGATCTCTACTTATCTTCATTCCAATGCTCAATTACAATGATTTATACGATCCAAGGAGATCCGGTCGACCCAGAAAGGGATCAAATACCGAAGAACAAGACCTAACGTGTAAAAACAACAAGGTCGGCCTCTGCCAAAGAAGTTCCTCCAAAAAATACAAAGGATGAAGTGTAGATCAAAGGAAGGTCGGCCACATGCCAAGGAACATCAAAATCAACGCTCAAGGCTCCGCAAGCTGCGGAAGGGATCTGGTAGATTTTGTTAGATTACAAATGCAAATAGGTCTAGGCAACCGGTTCTAGAGAACTGTCTCGGAAACTAGTAGCAATAACTTGCTAGAAAGTGATCTAAATGCTCCATGGTTTGGGAATAAGGTAGATGATCAAGTCTTCAAGAAAAAATCCAACTGCTTGAGATCTGGTGAGCCAATGCTAGAAAATGCTGAAACTGCAAAACATAAAGCAAAACAAAAAGAAAAAATAGTTTTGGCTGATGCAAGATTGCCATGAACCAAGGATGCTCCTGCATCACATTATCTATGAAATATTTTATATGATCTCGATATTTAATACAATTTCTTTAAAAATATCATCATAAAACAACATACAATATGGATAAAATATTTGTTATATGATTTGCAAGTAGGAACTATCTTTGAAATTCTAAAGATGCAATTTGCAAGATTACTATGGATGAAAAGATGTAATGTAAAGTGAAAGAAACCATTATCCAATAGAATATTCTGGTTCTTGTAACTAAGAAAAAATGTAATCTTCTTTGTTGAATACAAAACAAAAATTGCATGGCTTATTTATTCCACTTTCATAAATAAATAACATAACCCAAAGTAATTGGAGCCACTTCCATGTTTTCTTCTTTTTAAAACCACTTTCTAGTAGTAATTGTAACTACTAAACCTCTTGGGCCTTCTAATAGGTTGTACTTATCTAGTCCCTAAGATCCCTTACAACCCTCTCAAACACCTCACTCTTCTATTAATTACCAAAACCTAATTTGTTTGAAACTTAAAAATATTACTTAGCTTTTCTCAAAGTATTTGAGTTATGTTTGTTGTAGACGTCTACTTTATTTTTACAATATACATTTAATATTTTATGACAAAAAGAAAATTCAAATAATTAGAGGAAGTTAAATAGTAATGACAATTGGAACACTTAAAGCTATTTTCAAACTATTGTGTAATGAAACCTTTTCTTATTATTAGGGGCTTTGATAACCCCTAAGTAGAATAATGAAAAACCAAGTCTAAGATACCAAATAAGAATCCATCTTGTTATCACAAATCTAATAAATAATCATAATTATAGTTATAGAATAGTTGCTTCTTAGGTACTATTAGTCTTGCCTATAAGCTATAAACAACCCATTTTCTTCAATTTCTCTTAATCTATTCAACATCCAAGAATTTGAATCTATCATAGAGCCTCTTCTTGTTGCCATGAAGTCAAATTGCTCCCTTTATAGATCCTAACCATGTTTGAGAAATAAATTGTGTTAGAAAGTATCTTTGGGATCTACTATAGATAGAGGGAAGATAATTGACTTACTTGATAGAAATCAATATAATAAAGTAACAATATACAAAATCATAAGATGTTGACATCAATCCAATCAAATCTTAGACAATTTCTAATTACATATACAATATATTTTTTCTTTTTTAGATTAATATAACTTAGACTAATATTCCTTAATGTAAATCTCAAACACATAACTCAAAAATCTTTGACATAAAACTAATATATATTAATCTTATTCTTTAAGAAATTATATTTTTTATTTTGTTTTATTGAATAAAGATAATATACAATAGAAGAATAATAATTACAAAAGATCTATATAAGAAAAGATTACGTAAACAACACTAACGAAACATGATTACTCTTCTTTTACATTTTTTTCATTAACCTATAAAAATAAGATCATTTAAATTTTTGTAGAGTTCTACTTTGTAGATTAACTTGAGTTAATCTATAAAACAAAACCCTAGATACTAAAATAATAATTTAATGTATGAAAATATAAATTCTGAATTAATGAAAAAATAAATAAAAATCCTAAAGCTAGGAAATCCACACTGAAATATCTTTAGAATTTCAATTTTCTTGGAAGGTGCCCCCAAAATGGGTGACCCTGGCTTCATCACTGGATTTGCTGGTTATGCCATTCAGTTGGCTTGGGATCAGATAATGCATCACATCAACATTGCCATCCGATGCAAGAAAGAGTTGGATGCCCTCAAACTTCTGCTTCCCAGAATTCAAGCAATGAATGTGGAATTGCAGGAGTATCGAAAAGCTTTGAACTCTGGCAAAATGAGTACGTCACCTCACCATCCTTTGCCCTCCACAGTCAACAGCTGGTTGAACGAATTGAATGCCCTTCTGGAGGAAGCATCTGATTTGGCCCAGTACTGCAGTGTACGCTCATACTTTTATCTCTTTTCTCGTTACAGAATGAGCAGAAAGATCAGGCACCTCATTGACAATCTAGAAAAGCATATAGCCTGCACGCCTTCTGTTGCTTTTCTGCACCAACTGCAGCAGCATGTCGCGAATCGGCAAGTGCTTGAGCAGATTAAAGAGAGATTGGATTATCTTAATCATAGTACTTCAGCAGTGGCCAGCGCATCTGGAGATCCCTTTCCATCCATTTATTCGGCCACTTCCAACAAGAAGTATATTGAGGAGGCAGTCATTGTGAGACAGGATTCTGAATCAGACAGACTTGTGGAGCTGATTGATTCACAGCAGCACAAAAATGTGTCTCGTTTAGGACTAGTTGGGAAGGGTGGGGCCGGTAAGACTCTGTTACTCAAACGAGTCTTCAACAGTGACCAGGTACAGAGTCTCTTTCGCAATGATTTGATGCTTTGGCTTACTGTTTCACAGAATCCATCTTTCAATACTCTCCGAGACGATCTTGTGAAACAAATATCTATTCAAGTAAATGAAAGATTGGACAGTAGAGAGGAAGACCATGTGAAAACTTGGTTGAATGAATGCATGAGAAAGCACAAATTTGCCCTATTTTTAGATGATATTTGGGAAACAAGTGCAGCCTCGCTGTTAGAGGAGCTATGTGTGCCCCATTCTCCACACCACAAGTCTAACATCATCATTGCCACTTCCAGAACTAGTAGTGTGGTCTCACAGTTGGGTGTTCGGCCTTCATCACTCATCGAAATGCAAGATTTGACTGAGGACGACGGTTGGAGATTGTTTTCTTTCTATGCATTTCCACACAGCGATGGAATTTTGCCCATGAGCATTGACCAAGAAATAGCGAGGAGTGTCTGCAAGGAGTGTCATGGGGGCCTTCCGTTAGCCCTCAAAGTAATTGGGAAGGCAATGGTAAGAGTCACTCTGTCAAATGAATGGGAATTGACAGTCAAGAAGTTGCTACAATGCTTTGGCCGACGTGGCTGGCTATGGCATTTCCTTGCAGTTGTGCTTCCTCTGCCTTGCTGCTTTCTCAAAAGGTCATGTCATCTATTCTAATGATGCCATTGACTACTGGATTGGAGAAGGGTTGGTGGCCGGAAGGGATCCTCTTCAAATCGGAGACACATACGTCATTCTGTTACCGGATCGATGCCTTATTGAACCAATCCAGAAGGATTATGACGGAAAGGTAATCTGCTTCAGGGTACATGATGTTCTGCATGACTTAGCACAACAAATTGCTGAGAAGGAAGAAAAATGCTTCTTCCAGGCAAGCAAAGGCTTACAGGAGTTTCCTATGGTCGATTGTGCAGGACATATCAGAATTTCATTAGAAGACAACAGTTTGACTAGGGTTCCTAAAGAAATCCGAGCTCCTTATATCCGCTCCCTGCTACTCTCTTCTAATCCTTCTTTGACGGAAATTCCAAAAGAAGTGATTGGGAGTATGACCGCTCTCAGGGTCCTGGATTTGTCACGGACTGCCCTCCAGTCGTTGCCAGAAAACATGGGATGTTTGAAGCGTTTAGTTTACCTCGGGTTATCCTTTGTGCCACTCAAGAGACTGCCCAACTCTGTCACTGCTCTTAAAAACCTGCAAATATTAGATCTTTATCGATCTGATATTACACAACTCCCGTCCGGCATTTCTAAGTTGACTTCTCTAAAACTGTTGGATGTTAGTTTCTGCAAACATCTGCAGTGGAAGCCTTATGGGATCTCACGCCTTACGTCCCTGGAGTACCTGGATGCATTTGCTTCTTCAAATATGCAGTGGAACAAGTGCAGAAGGGATCGGCTTCCAATTAGTGATTTGGGCACCCTAAACAAACTGAAAAGGTTGGGGCTCCATAATAATGGTGAGATAATTCAGAAAGGAATGTTGGGAACCATGAATCAGGTGGAATATCTATGTATGCATCTGACGGGTATGGAAAGCCTACCACAAGACATAATTTCCATGTCAAAATTGAGAAAACTTTTATTAACATGTCCTCAGTTAGTCCAGATAGAAAATTCATTTTGTGAATTTCAAAAGCCGGGTTATCTTAGTTTGTTCGATTGTGGCATGTTGAAACAACTACCTAACTTGCACAATCTTCTAAGTCTAAAGAACCTGCATATCGTTGAGTGCCCCAACATTGAGAAGTTTCCAGAGGAATTTGGCAAGAAGGGGTGATTTCCTAAGTTGGAGATATTTTCAGTGGTGAAGCTGAGGAAGCTGGAGCAGCTGCCAATAGTGGAAGAAGCAGCACTGCCTTCACTTAAAACATTGACAATAATGAAGTGTGAGGCATTGCAGAGGCTACCACAGTGTTATTGGAATTTGAAGAGTGTAGAGAAGATAAGAGTGTATGGTTGTTCAAAGGTTCTATTTGTCATGGCAGAGGAAGAAAGCTTAATCAAGACAAAGATTAAGGTGCAAACAATAACATTATCTACGATAGAAACTCAAACATCGGAAGAACGGTATCATGATATTCTTCAAGGGGGTGAACATTTTTATTATGGTGAATTTTGGTGTAGTGAGATGTTTCAGCTTTTTGCTGGCATTAATCGATTTTATTTGTTCTGAATTATTTCATTCAAAATAGTGGTATATAAATAATTTTAATGTTATGTTCAAATATAAATTGTAGATAAAAAAAAGGTTTCTATTTAATGTTTCTATTTTTGTGTTTTATATAACATTATATATTACAAATTTACTATTGTGATTTGACAATTCTTTGTTATACATTATGTTAGAATTAATTCATTTCAATAAGTGTCTTGTTAATTTTGATAATATTATATAATTTAAATTTATTTGTATAATGAGTCATATGATGCGACCTTATCTACAGTTCTCAAATTGTATATCATTTAGTGTTTTAGTGTTCAAGATTATTGCTTATAACTATATTATATTACATAGTTAATCAACAAGAATTATTATTTTTTATTGAAATCAATTTTACATTGAGTTGTACTTTATTAAACTTAATTTAATGATAAATCTTTATCCTTGTTCTTATTAAAGAGAAGCATTTGTATTTTTGAATTTTACATAATTTTTGGTATATGTTCTATATTTATTAGATTGCAATTTGTTTATTTTCATTAGTTTGATCTATAAAACTATATAATTTAAATTTATTAGGAAAAAAACATCTTGCATATTATGTTGTTTATTTGTAGATTTTGTGCCATACAATTTGACCTAATGTATATAATTAAAACATTTATATTGTACAATAATATAAAATTTGTAAAAAGTACGTTGTTATATCATCAATTTACACACCAAAATGATTGAGTTGGACGAGTAGAAACATGCATTTATGGACAATCATTGGTCAACAAAATTTTTGCAAATCATTGGAATTTGAAAATCACAAGAGAGATTTAAAAATTTCCCTTATAGGTAAATTTAAAGCATCGTCTCTACATCATCAAGCCTCATCTTGTTGCATTTATTGTCAAGTTTCTTTAGAAAAATGTACAACAACCTTCTATGAACTTGACTTGCATCTAAGATAAGCCAAAATCTTTACTTCTCACCTCGAAGAGAGTCATACACTACATCTTAATGCAAACATTTTTCAAGTATATTTTACAAGATAAAAGGCAAGTCAATCTTCAACTATTGCATCAATCTCAAACCATGACAATGGAATAAAACCACATCCAACATAAATCAATCTAGGACTAGTCCATGTGGCAAGACATTGATCAATAATATAGCCTTGACTAGAATTTTAATGCAATCTTTTGTTATTCAATGTTCGAAATTAGGCTTAAGACTAGGTAAAGTGAGAGAGGCCCAAACTTTTATAGAGTAGCCAACCAGGAAGGAAGAGAGAGGATCTTACAAGCCGTGAGACAACCAAAACCAAAAAAGAGAAAAGCCTTTTTTGAAATAGAGGCTTTTGGCTAGAGAAACAAACTAATGGGAATGAGCATCCTGATCCTACATTAGATTCATGTTTAGAGTTCAACGAGGCTTAGGTAAGAATCCCAAACCAACTTCCAAAACAAAGGGATTTTGTTATTCAATGTAAATTATATTTTTTTCACTCTAACTTTTTTTAAGTATATTTATATTAGCAAACTATCATTCTAAAATAGATAAGTGTTTATACCTCTCTATGATCCTATTAAAAATTTATTATATTTGATCTTAAGATTGATGATAATTAGATAAATATTTTATTTTATTTTACTTGTTATTAAAGCAAGTAGAATCATCTTTTGGATTAATTGAATATTTAGTAAATAGATAGTTTAGGCTATCCTACCAAATAAAATAAACACTAATTCAATTGCCAATCTAGGCTCCTTGATCCATTGAAATTACTTGTCTATATGTGACACATAAATTATGTATAAGAAAATTGAGTCATTTTTCTTAGCTAATATACGATAGATAATATATTTACTTTGCATCATAATATCAAAGTATAAGAGAATGAATGTATATAAATATGTACTTGTATTTCAATCAATCTTTTATGTAATTTTAAAAGTGGGTATACAATCCTTTTTGAGGTTCAATTTTTCTAGATAATTTTTTGTTAGTTGTCACCCATTCATTTTGAGCCAAAACAAAACAAGGCAACATTAAGAGAAGATCGGAATATTAGATATGTTTAGTTTTATTTTAAAGCAATTAGTGATCAAAACTAAGTGGGAATGTTGGAATAAGTTATAATAAGTCCCACATCAACGAGAAGAACTATAGTCTTGCATGGGTTAAAAATAGATTTTTTCAAAAGAGATTTTATGTGATAATTATTTGTATTTGTAATTTACATATAGAGTTGCATGATAAGTTTCTAGAAAATTTTTAATGTGTTTAAGAACTCTATATAATGAAATAATTATAGTGCATTATTTATATTTGATCTCAGATCAATTGATCACATCATGTAATCAATTTAAATGAATAATAATTCTTGTATGCATTGTTGTCTCGTGTATAATTATTTCAATGTATTCAATTTGCTTGAGTTTAAAGCTTTTCTATGCTACGCTTGTTATCATGAAATTTCCAGGATTGTAATTTTTTGCACATTTTTCAGTATTTGAATAGAAAAAGTCAGAAGGAAGGACAAAAATAAGAAGGGTTGCAGAGCAGCGAGGTTCCTGCCAAGGAGTACAAGAATAGTTGTGTGTTTGTTTTGTTGTGTTAATGACAGGTTTGAAAGAATAACCCAACTTGTTGTTGATGTCACTCATAGAAACTTAGAGTCTATTTTACTTGTATCCATTGAAATTAATAAACTTTCTAAAGCCAAAAAGATGGATGATGTACTCGATTTGATAATGTCCTTTAAGGACTGAAGCAATTGGGTAGTGTACTCAATTACTACATATTTTGTTTATTAATTTTTTGACTAGTGCTTATGTTAAGGTGTCATTTGACTAGTGTTTATGTTAAGGTGTTGTTTGTGATCATAAGTTAATTCTTGGATTGCATAGCTTCCTTGGATGGAGAGTGTGTTAGCAACAACCCGATTTTGGCTAATATATTTTGAATGATCTTTTGGGGGAAATAATGTAGATAGGAATGCCAAATTGCATATAGTCTCAATGTACAAGCTACTTAGTAAAAAAAATATAGAAAATGACTATTCAAAGTATATTATGGTGTATGTATTCAAAATATAGAAAATGATTGTTCAAAGTATATTACTGTGTGTATTTTGAAATCAATTTCATGACTTTTATATTGTCTGACATTGTGGGTCTCTCTGCACTCATAAGGCATAAGTTTGAAGACAATGTTGCATATTTGACAATATCAAAATTACACAAATGATTCCAAAAATTTCTTTGAGCCTAATTAGTTGAAGATTCTAGATAAGATGTTATAATGTATATAAAAGTAGATTACTTACAAATTATTCTAGCCCCTAGGATAACATCCAATGGGCCAAAGATAATGAAAACGTGATCACTCTTGCTTGCAGTTTAAAATTTTCTCAACACAATTAGCACATATTTTAATGATAGGGTTCAAATAAATACATCTTCATAATCAGTGGGAAACAAACATAAACAAGGTTAAAACTTGTGAGAGAGAATGATTGCCAACCATGCACTTGAGGCCCGAGGAAAAGTTAAAGATGAGTGACAATAAGAATGTTACCTAAGACTCCAAGCATGAAATTGTTACGTAAATTTAGCTACAGTTAAATTTGGTGCCCTCTTTTCATTCATCAAATGTTAATTGGCTTATTTAAGACATCAAACTATAAAAAGGGTTTTAAAAGCAGCAGTCGTGTTTCAATCATATCTAAAAATTTATGATATGGGTTTCCGCGATGTTTACACAAAAATTAGAAGACTTCGAGACAAAAAAACCCATTAAATTTTGTGTAAACTTAGATTGCAGTTTTCAAGAAACCTTCACCACAAAATCATAGAACCTAACTATCAATTTCAATAGCTCAACGTCAGTTTGAGTTAGTTTTCACCTCAATTTTGCATGTTTTTTCATCAAATTCGATCCAAGGAGAATCATTCATGCATTTGATAGAGATTTCAAGCAGGAAGATAGAGTTGGAACTACTGGTTGTTCTTAATTAAGTTATGTTTAAAAAAAAATGACATATTAGATTTAATATTTTATTTTATTATTTATTGAAATTAATAAGTAGATTATTTCAATAAATATTAAAACAAAATTATGATGAGGAAAATGAATAATTTATTTTAGCAGTTAAAAAAAAAATGAATTGTTTTATATTTTAAGTGTTAAAATAAAACTATTTTAAAGAAGATAAAAGGAAAATAAATAATTTATTTTAGCACTTAAATATAAAGTGAATTATTTTATATTTTAAGTGTTAAAATAAATTATTTCAAGGTATAAAGGGAAAGTGCTATTTTTGGCATCATGACATGCAGAGTTTTAGTAAAGGGGGTGTTTCTTTTTCAACGCTATTTTTGGCTCAGGGTTTTATGCAAGATTTTTTAGAAAAAGGACTCTGTTTTAGATTGGTTGTTTTTAGCAGAGTTGATAATTCTATATTTGGTAGGACGGTGTCTTTTTGAAGCAGTTTGAGTTGGAGGCCTATTTTTAGCATCAAGAACTATTTTTGGCAAAGTTTTGCCTGAGTTTTTTATGCCACTCTAGGCAAATCCGCCCAATGCTTTTTCTAATACATTAATTAGGGTTTCAAGATGCAGATTTCTTCAGCTTCTCTTCTATATATTATCTCTCCTATTCATTATTAGGGAGTTCTTTTTCTTTCCTTAGCATTATTCTAGACTATTTTCAGACCCTTTCATGCTAATGGATAGGATTATAGCTAACATTTTTGAGTTTGTAACAACAATAATTCCTTTATTTTCAATAAAATAGCAGTAGATTCCTTCTCGATACTGCTTGTCTAGTGTTGAATGAAAGATACTAATGATTTTTCTGTGATTTATTCTTCAAATCATTTAATGTTGTCTTTTTCAAGTAATATTATTTCAAGAGGATACATGGTTAATGCGGGTTATAGTTTGTGTAATCTGATTTTGATGGGTTTGTAGTTCTGTAGATAGTTTATTTTCCTTCAAGCAAGCTTTCTAATGAGACCCTTTCAATGCAATATTAATGTATTCACATGTTTAGTTGAGTTATGAAACTTTCAAAGTTATTTATCGAATATTTAACATGGGTTGAGTAGTTGCAGATTTCAGAAGTAATTTTTGGTGTATCACATCCATTAGGATAGGTTTTTTCTCACATGCAATCCTTTTTACCCTTTTCATATAAGAAATTAGTTGTAGGAGATCCATCAAGATAGGAAGCCGACCTAGTCTTCAAAGATTCACCTTCAACTTGAGCAACCGATAGGTTCGAAGGTGTTTCCATGTTTCATAAGATTGCTTGGTTTCACACTTAGCATCACAGGTGCAATTCTTCATGACAATAGACACATGGGTATATAACTTGGGGCTATGCATTACAGTTTATAAATTGCAAGGGGTGAGTGACAACAATATCATGACATACAACCCTCCCAGGTAGATGTGGCTATAGGTATATTCTATTTGTTCACTCATCTTAGGATGTTAACGGAGTTAGAATCTACCCCAAACCAAAAGAATATAAATGGTTACTTTGTGAAAATCCCGCAAATAAAACAAGAGCCTTGCTTCAACATGTAAATTTAAATGATAAAAAAACTGACACATTTTAATCCACTTGAATTTAACTCAAACGTTTCCTAGGAAATCCATCAGATACAACCATTTGTGAGCTATGTTTTTTTACAATTGATGTCTCATTTTTGCATTTAGGATGTTGTTCCAAATCAAGAATATTTCCAAACTGGATACCTACTTTGGCTATTTGTAATTGTTCAATATATTTTCCTACCATTAGGAAGGACTTAAAATAGGAAATTTAGCACTTGACCACTAAAAAAACATACTCTTTCAACACAAAAAATATATGTAAATAATATTCAAAGAAAAATCATTCTTTTTTGCAAATAAATTGATCATAATCTATATAATTCTCAAACATTTCCTTACATTTCAATTTGATTGAACTTCCCAAACATTATAATTATTCAAACTCTGGAATTCAACTTCTATTTATTTTTTCAAACAAGAAAAAAATACACAGAAATCTCCACTTGAAAAGAATAATATACAGAACACAAATTCAATCTGATTCCTTTCCTTAAATTATATTCGTCTCACCAAATTGAAAAGAAAATTGGAACATTTATATCCCTATTGCAGCCAATTGATTTTGGCTTTTACCTTTTGGCCGTATATTTTCTTAGTCTACAAACTCCTCAATTGGTTCTTGGTAAGAGTTGGTGATTTTGAGACTATCAAATTGATAGGATCCGAACATCTTATGATTTTCCATACTGCTCTCTTATTATATTGAAACAAAATATAAACTAGCTAAACAAAACCTATACTTGAAAATTCAAGAACTTTTGTAGATGTCCAAAGCATCTAACATTGCCTTCATCTAGTTGAAAAAATTGGTATTTGATTTATTCTAGTGACTTGTTGTAGAGGTCTTACTTCCTCAGCTAAGAACACAAAGAAGCAAGTTGTAAAATAATGTCATAGTAAAATTGAATCAATTCTCCTCTCTAGAGAACAATATGGTGAGAAAAAATAGCTAATATTTCGTGCTAATATTTCGGAAGATATTTGGTGTTAATCTTAGAGATAATATGTTCATTCATGATATTGTTTATGGATTCTTAAATGAGCTTGAAAAGGACTGTAATATTTTTTGGTTTCTTTTATCTTGTGAGATCTTATGGCATATTACTCTTGGAAATGAGGAAAAATATCAAGATAAAGGCAGGTTGCTTACTAAGTCTTTGAGAAGACTCATATATTTTTAGTGTTAATTTGCAGGTCACCATTGTCATGAAGTTGGCCAAAAAGTAGTTTGAGATATTTATACAAGATGAAACCATGCGTATATATCTTTGATTTCACAAATGGGTGGGTACACATGGTCACAGAATAGGGAGAGGATTTTGTTCATTAGGGAACTCAAGACTTTCATGCAAGAACTCAATGAAGGAAGATAAATATATAGAAATCAACAAGAGACCTTGGTAGAGGAGACCTTAGAGAGACCTATTGGATCCCCTCAAAAGAAGATCTGGAAAATTGGAACAAGACCATCAAATGGATGGAAGGACCACTAGGCTGGACAACATGGATAGAGGACCATCTGAACCACTAAACTAGATACTATTTGTTAGAGAATCTTTTCACATAGTCCTTTTTGTATAGGGAATCGGATGTTTTTAACCTGTTGTACGAATTTTATATAGATGCAAATTACTGTATAGTCCTCTTGAATATAATTTTGTAGTATGAGTCTAGATTCTTAGAAGACTTTTAAATACTTTGCTTGGTGTAGGCCTCGAACTAGGATGTATATTGTTCTTCTTCTATACTTAATATAAAAAAATATAAATAAATCATAAGACGTTGACATCAAAGCAATCAAATCTTAGACTATTTCTACTTACATATACAATATGATATTTCTCTTTTAGATCAAAATAACTTAGATTAATATTTCTAATTAGAAATCCTAAACACACAGGTCAACATCTTTGACATACAAACAAACATATATTAATTGTATTTTAAAACAAAATAAAAATCTATATGCTTTTTTATTTTATTGATTAAAGCTAATGTAAAATAAAAGAATAATACTCCACCAAAGAAGTATACAATAAAAGAGTACCTAAACAACACTAACAAAACATTACTTTTAGTTTGCATTTTTTTCATTAACCTATTAAAAAGTAAGATCATTTTAATTTTTGTAGAGTTCTACTTTGTAGATTAACTGACTTAATCTATAAAACAAAGCCCTAGATAAAATAAATAAAATATCCTAAACTTATGAAATCCACAATGAAATATCTATAGATTAACCAATAAAAAAAGGATTTTGGGTGAAGCAACACCTTTCAATAAAATAAGTCCTTAACGCCCCCCCCGCCCCCCCAAAAAAAAAGAAAAGAAAGAAGAGTAGAAAGTAACAAGTAGAATAAAATAATGTGAAAACTGTGCCCAAATCAAAATAAATCAATAGAGAGATGTAGGTATAGAGAAATGTTGGTGAGTTCACCGACTTGAATTATCACCATTTCACATCTCTTTCTTTCCTGTTGGAAGCTTTTGTATCTTATTGTATGTGTATGTTGGACCACAATACCGAAATTCATTTTAAAGTAGTGAAAGTAAAACACAGAAAAGTTGCCAAATTGAATTTGCATTACTCAAAAGGCAGTATAAAATGCTTTGCCTAGTAAAAACACCTAATTTTCTAAGTTTACTTCATAAGATATTTATCTTCTTTCTTAAGTGCAATGAAAAATAAAATGTTGAAAAGCTATTCAGATATCTGTAAAGCTATAAATTAATAACATTTCATAGCGTTTTCTTTTCATACAAGCCATCAGATTAGTCTGCTTCTCTCACCAAAGATTTCACTGCTATTTTTCTATATTTCCCCTATGTTCTGATGAGAAAAACGCTTTCATTAGAATTTCAATTTTCTTGTAAGGTGACCCAAAAATGGGTGACTCTGGCTTCATCACTGGATTTGCTGGTTATGCCATTCAGTTTGCTTGGGATTAGATAATCCATCACATCATCATTGCCATCCGATGCAAGAAAGAGTTGGATGCCCTCAAAGTTCTACTTCCCAGAATTCATGCAATGAATGTGGAATTGCAAGTTCAACTCTGGCAAAATGAGTACGTCACCTCACCATCCTTTGCCCTCCACAGTCAACAATTAGTTGAACGAATCGAATGCTCTTCTATAGGAAGAATCTGATTTGGGCTAGCACTACATTGTATGCTCATACTTTCATGTCTTTTCTCGTTACAGAATGAGCAGAAAGATTAGGCACATCATTGACAATATAGAAAAGCATATAGCCTCCACACCTTCTGTTGCTTTTCTACACCAACTGCAACAGCATGTCGCCAATCGGCAAGTGCTTGACCATATTAAAGAGAAATTGGATTATCATGTGAGAAAAATAATAAGTGCAAAAAATTTGCAAAGAAGAACAATAGCACATAACACAGATTTACGTAGAAAAACCTGGTAAAAATATACTAATAAAAAAACTACGGGCAAATTTTGTCTTTCGTTGATTCTTAGGAATTACAGAGTTACAACAATCTCAAAACTAATTATCAAAACATGACTTCGAGTATCCTAAAACAACCGAGTTGCAGAGTCCTACTTGAATACAACTTACTAAATATAGTAATTATGACTCACACAACTGTATGTATAACACATGTCAAAATTACTATTTATAGAAAGTTTATTAACTCAATCGCTAATGGTTAAGATAGCCATGATGACTCAACCACTGCTAGCTAAGATAGTCATGATGACTCAACCATTGCTAGCTAAGAGTCCAATTTGGACTTCACATTCCAACATTCTTCCACTTGAAGTCAAATTTCAAACTCTAAATAATTTATCTACTGAAAGACCATTGCCAATGCTGCCTACCATCACATAATCTGCAGACGAAGAGAAGTTCTGCACCAAATGAACTTCTCTCTACTAATAGGTTTCATCATAATATCTGTAGGGTTTACATCGGTGTGAATCTTGGCTAAAGAGATGTGTCCTCCTTCCACCACTTCACGAACAAAGTGATATTGAATAACAATATGCTTTGTTCTAGAATGGTAAGCTGAGTTTCGTGCTAAGTGTAAAACACTTTGACTGTCACAATGTAGTACCATGTTATCTTGCTTCACTTGCAATTCACCCACAAGTCTATGAAGCTTCACCTCCTTGCTAGCTTGTGTTGTTGCCATATATTCTGCCTTAGCAGTAGACAATGCCACCACTACCTGCAAATTTGACACCCAACCATGAACACCTCTAGCTAAAGAGAAAACATAACCTATTGTAGACTTTCTCTTATCTCTATCTCCACCAAAATCTACATCCACATACCCATTACCTTGAAGACTACTCCCACTATAATAGATAGCAGCATCTGAAGTGCCTCTCAAATATTTGAGAATCCACTTCACGGTTGTCCAATGATTAGTGCCAGGATTCACCATGTACCTACTGACAACTCCCACTTCTTGTGCAATGTCTGGTCTAGTGTACACCATGGCAAACATAAGACTTCTTACTGCTGGTGAGTACGGTACATGACACATCTGTGTCTTCTCTGCTTCTGTGCTAGGGCACTGTAGAAAAGACAATTTAATATGAATGGAAAATGGAGTACTAACTGGTTGTGGTTTTTGCATATTGAAGCACTGCAGAACCTTCTCTACATAATTTTTATGTGACAACCATAATTTCTTATTGTTTCCGCATCTATGTATCCTCATTCCAAGAATCTAATTTGCACTGCCTAAGTCCTTCATCTCAAACTCCCTAGAAAACTAAGTTTTCAAATGGATGATTTTATATATGATGGGACCTACTACCAACATATCATCAACATACAGTAGTAGAATAATAAAAGTATCATCAACATACCTTTGAGAATAGGCACAATGATCAGCTTCACATCTACTAAAACCCAAAATCAACATGAAGGAATCAAACCACTTGTACAAACACCTTGGTGCCTGTTTCAAACCATATAGTGATTTTCTTAGCCCACAAACAATATTCTCTTTGCCTCTTTCCTCAAAACCTTCTGGTTGCTGCATATAAATCTCCTTGGAGAGATCACCATGTAGGAAGACTATTTTTAAATCTAACTATTTTAACTCCAAATCAAGACTAGCAACAAGAGCTGAAAAAACTCTAATAGTACTTAAAAGACCCACTTGTTCCCAATAGCTTTTCTCCCCTTAGGCAATGGCACAAGCTCTCATGTTTTATTCTTATGTAGAGCTTCCATCTCTTCCATAGAAACTCTCCATTTGCTTGCACATTCAACTTCACAATTCTCCTGATATGAACTAGGTTCACCAACATCAGTAAGTAATGCATAAGAAAAATTACAAGTAAGAGAATACCTTATAGGTGGTTTGATTACTCTACTGGATCTTCTTAAAATAGGTGATGATTCACCTGTAGCTTAATTGGTTGTTCTTCTAGTTGATCTTCATCTAGTTGCTCCGCATCTAGTTGTTCTTTATTAATCACATCTAGATGATCATCACGTTTTTCCACCTCTAATTGAATAACTTCCATACCTTGTTGTTGTTTATGTCTTTCCATTGATTTTTTATTAAAATACACATCTCGACTAACAATAATCTTGTGGGAAGTAGTATCCCACAATCTGTACCCCTTTGTACCTTCTACATAGCCTAGAAAAATACATTTTGTGGACTTCTTGTCCAGCTTATTTCTATTCTCTTTAGGAATATGTACATAAGCATTACAACCAAAAATATGGAGGAATGAGTAATCAACTGATTTACCTTTCCATATTTCCTTTGGAAATCTATTATCACGAGCAGTAGTGGGAGATCTATTGATCAGGAAACAAGTTGTATTTATAGCCTCACCCCAAAATTTCTGCTCCAAACCAGTAGTACTCAATATGCATCTAGGTCGCTCCATGATTGTACAGTTCATGCGTTCAACGAAACCATTTTGATATGGTGTCCTAGCAACCATCAACTTCCTTGCAATTCCATTCTCACTGCAAAACTAATTAAATTCTGCCAAACAAAAATCACCTTCATTATTAGTTCTAAGACATGTTATTGTCTTACCTTTCTGATTCTCTACCAAAGCTCTAAACCTCTTAAAACAAGAAAACACTTCATATTTATTCTTAAGAAGACAAATCCACACCTTACAAGAACAATCATCTATAAATGAAATAAAATATGATCTAATACATCTTATGAGAGATTCCCAAGTATCTACATGAATTAGATCTAATACATCTTTGCTTCTAGTAGTACTTCTAGAAAAACTCAACCTATTCTATTTTCCAAACAAAAAATGTTCACAAAAAATTAAATCTTTAGATTTTGCACCTGGGAGAAGATTTCTATCTAGTAGTGCCTTGAGACCACGTTCACTCATATGGCCTAGCCTTTGATGCCAGGTTGATAATGAGTCCATTTGTGCATCAGATACCACAACAGCCTCTCCAATGTTAGTTTGTCCAACCAATCTATAGAGATTGCCGACCTTCTCTCCCTTTAGCACAACCAAAACTCTCGTTGTTAGCTTGAGATAACTATTTTCATCACTGAATCAATAACCTTGTTCATCAAACACTCCAAGTGAAAGTAAATAACTAGGTACATGCCTAACATGCTGAATAGTTCTAACTACTCCATCAAACATCCTGATTCTTACCTTTCCTTCAATAACAACTTCACATGGGTTATCATTTCCCATGTAGACCATACCACCATCACAAGACTGATAAGAAGTAAACCAGTCTCTATGTGGTGTCATATGAAAGGAAGCACCAAAATCAAGAATCCAAACATGAAGTAAAGAACTTCTCAAATTAGTAGTTAATACCTCTCCATCTTCCAATGGTGTCTGAACTTCTGCAGTGTTTACCTCAGATGTAGGTGTATTAGGATTCTCCTTGGTTGCTTTTGGCAGCCTGCAATCCTTCTTGACATGTCCATTTTTACCACAGTTCCAACATTTCACCCATTTCCGCCCCTTTGATCTGGACCTGGTTTGTCCACACTCAGTATTTGTTGTTTCCTGAGTTTTGCCTCTTGCAAAAAGGGCTTCATTATAAGAAGATCCTTGATATTTCTTCTGCCTTGAATATTCAAAGATTAAAGCAGCCACCACATCCTGAAAGACCAACTTCCCACTTGGTGCAGAATTATTGAGAGCCATAACGAACTGATCCCAGCTATCTGGCAAGGAGAAAAGTAATATTGCTGCCTTATTTTCTTCATCGATTTTCACACCCACTGAAGCCAACTTGCTTGTCAGTGTATTGAAATTGTTCGAATGATCTATGATAGATGAATTGTCATGCATCCTCAAATTATACAACTCTCTCCTTAGAAGAATTTTGTTTGCTAATGACTTCGTCTCATACAGCTTTGCAAGGTTATTCCACAAGTCATGAGCAGATTTCTCCTCTGTAACATTGAATAGAACTGAATCTTTTTGAGATAATTGGATTTTCTCTCTAGCCATGCTATCCATGGTATTCCAATCTACCGTGCTCATATTTGTAGGTTTTGATGATACTCCTTTAAGAGCTTTGTCACATCCATCCTTCACAGACAAATCTTGAATCTTAAGCTTCCCTAGAGAAAAATTCAAACCATCAAACTTATGTACCTCAAATTTGATGGTGTGATGAAAGAGTAAGTATTTGGTAGAATACTAAGAGGGGGGATGAATCCGTATATTGAAAAACTAATACAAAGTTACCAAACTCAAACTCAAACTCGGTCAAACAATGTAAACATATTGTAGTCAAGATAAATATTCATAAGAATACTTGACATCAACCTGTTTAACTATTATGACAACTTTAACAATAAACAACTTCAATCTTGTAAACATCAACAATTCTTAATCATAACTCAACATATTCAACTCTCAATGTTTCTACTTAACATGCCTTATCAGAAGTTAACCAAATCAACAAATAAGATCACAACCACAAAATAATTCACCACTTGACACAAATGTTTCTACGTGGAAAACCCAAATAAGTAAAAACCACGGTGAGATGAGACTCACAAGGATAGCTATTTGAACTCTTCTAAAGTTTGCCCTGTTATGAGCCAAGCCTGTTAAAGCTTTACAATAAGTCCTGTTAAGAACTAATTCCGGTTAGGAATCACTCAGTTAAGGGACTTACAATTATGCCATGATGAAGAGCACAATACCCTGTTAGTAGTAACTTCACTGGAGGATTTAATAAACCAAGCTAATGGACCACCTTATTAGAGGCTTTAATGAGTAATCAAGCTTGTTAGAGCTTACCCAGTTAAGGGATTTCACTTCTATTGTAATTGTTAGAAAACAATAGGTTTTCTTGATCTGTCTGAGTAGCACTACATTTGCTTGATCAGATCCTTCTAAGTTTCAATCTGCCTTCACTCAAAGTGCAGATTCATTCACTGGTTAGGCAACTACACACTCAATAGGTTTCTACCAAACTTTCCAACAACCTTTACAAACAACTTCATCGCCCTTAAATAGAAATCAATTAGGTCGGTAACAAAACAAAAACCTAATTCTCATCATCGAGATTACAAACAAGTCGGTACAATCTTGACCATTAGAAATCATGACAATCTCTTCACATTCTTCAAGAAAATTCCAACCGCTCGATGATCACCACTTCATCAAACTTTGTAACTCATCACGCACTGTGCATTAGATGCAATCTAGTTTGCTCCTTCCCTAGAAAAAACAAACATTGCAAGATAATTTGAACATATCTTCATTCAATGATCACACGTGTCTCCATCATTACTTCTTATCAGATAATAAACCATCAAACTTAATTGGTTAGGGTTTAATAGCTGATAGGGTTTATCGATTACATTACATAGAAAGGTTTAGCCCTTTACACCAGTTCACTAGTTCAACTCACAAACTTTACATACTAGTTTACAACATCTTCCATGAAGCTCTTCTTACTTGTTACTAGCCAATATCAAAAACAACAATATCAGCAATAACATGAATACCATTACCGGTTCAATTGACATCAATGACAACATATCACTAATGCAATCTCTATGCAAAATACCAACAAACTCAAAATGCCAACAATCTCCCCCTTTGGCATTGATGGCAATACAAATATCAACGCCTCTAATTGTTGCTGAGATTGGTGAATAGGAATCCTAGTTTACATTACTAAGTATTCACCTTGCTCTATCTGTCTTCAGGTTGTCGTTGGTTCACCTAATCAGACACATAATTCTTCTCCTCAATCACATAATTCTTCTCCCCCTTTGACAACAATGCCAAAGTCAAAGTAAAACATGTAAGTTTTCTCTCACTGTGCATCAACATCATTCTATAACTTGATGCTCCCCCTGTGGAATACATCCACTTCTTCATCAATCCGTGTAAAATTCTGCAAGTGGTTCAAGGACTGATGCAATCAGCATCATTCTCAACTAACTTCATGAAGAGGGACAACCCCTAATTGACTTCTAAAATAATCGAAAGTGGTCTTAGGAAAAGGTTTGTTTAAGATATCTGCAAGGTGCTCCTTGGTAGAAACATGCTCCAAGATAACATCTTTACTTTGAACGTTTTCCCTCAAGAAGTGATATTTCAATTGAATGTGCTTAGTCCTTGCATGCAAAACATGATTTTTAGAAATGTTTATTGCACTTGTATTATCACACAAAATCTTTATTGGTTGTGATATTTCCATCTTCAAACCTTCCAAAATGTTCCTCATCCACATAGCTTGTGTGCATATAAGCTGCTACATACTCAGCTTCAACAATAGATTGTGAAGTGCAACTCTACTTTTTACTACTCCATAAGACTAGCCTTCCTCCTAGAAAGAATGCTCCACCGGTAGTACTCTTCCGGTCATCAATATTTCCTGCCCAATCAACATCTATGTATGCTTTCAAATCAAAATTTCCACCATATGGATACCATAAACCATAGTCAATAGTACCTTTCAGATATCTAAAAATTCTCTTGGTTGTCATCAGATGTGCCTCCTTTGGATTCTTCTAAAATCTAGCAATAATACCAACTACATGGCAAATATATGGTCGACTGTGAACAATAGAGTGTAATTTGCTAATCATTGACCTGTATTCCTTTTCATCTACAAACTTGAGATAAATTTGGTTGTTGTTAGTGGTTCTAGCAAAGCCTATCTTCATCAGATGAGTATGAAGCTGAACCATGCTCTAGGTGACTACTTTAATCCATACAAGGCTTTATGCAATTTGCATACCATGTCTTACTTATTTGACAATGCATAACCATCAGGGTGCTCTTTATAATCCTCTTCTTCCAGTACCCCATTCAAGAATGCAGACTTAACATCCATCTGGTATACCTTGAACTTATTATTAGCTACAAATGCAAGCAATTTTCTGACACCTTCCAGTCTTGCTACTAGTGCAAACGTTTCTCCATAATCCTCTCCTTCTTAAACCTTTGCATACTAATCTTGCCTTATTGCCAATTACAACACCATATTCATTTAATTTTTTTTTGAACACCCATTTAATTATAACATTCTTGTTTACCGGTCGAGGTACCAGGGTCCCAGTGTTGTTCTTCTCAATTTGATCCAACTCCTCCATCATAGATTTCACCCAATGATCATCACCAAATTCCTCCTTAGCACTTCTAGGTTCAAAGGTGAAGATCATGCAAGAGTTCTCCCTTATTCTGCTTCTAGTTAGTACACTGACATCCTTATCCCCAATTATCTGTTCAGGATTGTGATTCAGTCTCACATACCTAGGAATAACATGATCATTCTCTTCAGGTTCAACTTCTTCATTATCATCTTCCTCTAAATTTATTTGTTCCAGTTGAACAAGTACATCAGGATTCATTTTACCGGTTTTTGATTTAACAGTTTCAGGTTCCAAAAGAAAAATGCAAGTATCTTCATCCTTCTTCTCAGAATTGGTTCCTTCTTAAATTTCGGGACATTCATCTACATGAACATGAGCACTTTCAACAATTTTTTGTGTCCGAATGTTTAAGTATTTATAGGCCTTACTCTTGGTGGAATAGCCAAGAAATATGCCTTCGTCACTCTTAGATTTAAACTTTCTTATGTAATCACCTCTTTTAATAAAACATTTTCTTCCAAATATCTTAAAATAGCTAACATCAGGTGATCTCCCATTCTAGTACTCATATGGGGTCTTGTCCTTACCTCTTTTCACCAAAACTTGGTTCATTGTGTAGACAATTGTACTTACAACTTCTTTCCAAAATGTTTTTGTTACACCTCCTTGTATCAACATAGTCCTAGTAGCTTCAACCACCGATCGATTGTTTCTCTTTGCTACACCATTCTACTGTGGTGTCCTTGGTGCAAAAAGTTGTTGCTTGATACCATTATCATCACAATACTTAGTGAATTCCATAGAAGTGAATTCACCGCCTTGATTTGCTCTTAGATATTTTATCTTTTTGCCACTCTCTTTCTCAGCTAAGGCTCTGAATGCCTTGAATTTACCAAAAGCTTCATTCTTAGCCTTCAAGAATGTGACCCACATCATCCTTGAACAATCATTAGTGAAGATCATGAAGTATATGTCACCTTGAATGCTTCTCGTTCTTATTGGTCCATGTAGATCTATATGAACCAAATCTAACAAGTTCTTTGCTAAGAAGGACTTTCTCTTAAAAGTTGAAGAAGTCATCTTTCCTAGTTGAAATTCTTTACAAAGAACATTAACTGGTTTGTCTAGTTGAGGCAGACCTCTTACTGTCTTAGACTTGCTTACTTTAACAATATTGTCAAAATTTATATGACAAAATCTCCTATGCCAAAGCCAGCTATCATCTATTTTTGCAATCAAATAGTTGCTAACTTTAGGATTGAGATGAAATAGATTACCTCTGGTCTGTTTCCCGGTTGCAATCAATTCACCTTTGTTGTCAATGATTTTGCACATTCCATTTCTAAACTCCAGTGGGTATCCTCTGTCATTAAGTTTTGCCACACTTAAAAGATTGTGCTTTAGGCCTTCAACCCAATAGACATCGTTAGCACTGCTCTTCCCATTAAGAGAAATAACTCCCTTACCTTTAACCATATAGGGTGAGTCATTGCCTAATCTGACAACACCACCATCAAATTCCTTCAAGGAAAGAAATTTTCTCCAATCACCGATCATGTAATGTGAACAACCACTATCAATGATCCAATCATCAGAGTTATCCATTTTGGATACTAGTACCTTCTGATCTGATATTTCTTCCTTAATATCTACAAACACAATATCTTCACTAGCATCATCATCAGATTCTTCATCAGTAATACCACTGTCAATAGCTACAAGAAAATCTCTCTGGCCTTTACCCTTGTATTCATTTTCACCATTAGGGCAATTTTCTTCTATATGACCAATCTTGTTGCATGCAAAACATTTTCAAGGTAGCTTACCTCTATATTTACCAGTGCCTCTAGGCAGCCATTTTGCCAACAATGCTTCAAGTTCCACTAAGTTGTCTTCATCTTCAACATCTCTATTGGATCTAGATTCATAGTTTTGGTCGGTATCTCTACTTCTTCTCACAGATGGGTTAGAGATAGAAGCTCTAAATGCATATTCTGATTTGTGTACACTACCACCATAGCCATTTAGTTCAAAAGCAATAAGTTTGCCAATTATAGAGTCAAGAGTTACCTTTGTCTTGTCAATGGATTTCAGCTCCTAAATAGCTACAACTCAGATAGCATAGACCGGTAGCAGGGTTCTCAGTACCTTATTGACTACTGTGGCATCTTCCATTTTCCCTCCTACACTCTTTATCTCACCAACTATCTCTTTAATCCTTTGATCGTACTGCTAGATATTCTCACCTTCAGACATTCTCATATCGTCAAACTTTCTTGTTAAACTCTCCTCTTTGGAAATCCTAACATGTTCATCACTGCTATAAATCTCTTCTAATTTCTTCCATACTTCATCTACATATTCAGCATCAGACAGTGAAGTGATAATAGCTTCTAATGCTTGGTGATTTTCTTGTTGTTCTTTCTTCTGATCATCAGTTAGGTGTCCAGTAGCTGTAGTATACTTATTTTCTATATGATCCCAATACTAACTACCAAGACTCTTAATGTAAATCTTAATTCTATCACTCCATATTCTGTAATTATCTTTGTTAAACTTCGAACCTTCTTTCTTCATCATGATCTACAAGATCTTTTCCTCAAGCTGTTAGGCTTTTAGATTAAGAGGACATGAGATGCTCTGATACCAATTGATGGTATGATGAAAGAGTAAGTATCTGGTAGAATACTAAGAGGGGGGGTGAATCAGTATATTGAAAAACTGATACAAAGTTCCCAAACTCAAACTCAGTCAAACAAAGTAAACATATCTCAGTCAAGATCAATATTCATAAGAATACTTGACATCAACCGGTTTTAACTATTATGACAACTTTAACAGTAAACAACTTCAATCTTGTAAACATCAACAATGCTTAATCATAACTCAATATATTTAACTCTCAATGCTTCTACTTAACATGCCTTATTAGAAGTTAACCAAATCAACAAATAAGATCACAACCACAAAAACATTCACCACTTGACACAAAATTTTATACGTGGAAAACCTAGATAGGTAAAAACCACGGTGAGATGAGACTTACAAGGATATCTATCTGAACTCTTCTGAAGTTTGCCCTATTAGGAGCCAAGCCTGTTAAAGCTTTACAATAAGTCCTTTTAAGAACTAATTCTTGTTAGGAATCACCCGGTTAAGGGATTTACAAATATGCGTTGATGAAAAGAATAATACCCTATTAGGAGTAAGCTCGCTGGATGATGAGTAACCAATCTTGTTAGAGCTTACTCGGTTAAGGGATTTCACTTCTGCTATAATTGTTAGAAAACAACAGGTTTTCTTGATCTGTATGAGTAGCACTACATTTGCTTGATTAGATCCTTCTAAGATTCAATCTGCCTTCACTCAAAGTGCAGACCCATTCACTGGTTAGGCAACTACACACTCAACAGGTTTCTATCAATCTTGCCAACAACCTTTACAAACAACTTCATCGACCTTAAATAGAAATCAAATAGGTTGGTAACACAACAAAAACCTAATTCTCATCATCGAGATTAGAAACAAGTTGGTACAATCTTGACCATTAGAAATCATAATAATCTCTTCATATTCTTCAAGAAAATTCCAACCACTCCATGATCACCGCTTCATCGGACTTTGTAACTCATCACTCATTGTCCATTAGATGCAATCCACTTTGCTCCTTCCTTAGACAAAAAACAATTGTGCCAAAACAATTTTAACATATCCTTATTCAATGATCACACGTGTCTCCATCATTACCACTTATTATATAATAAACCATCAAACTTGACTGGTTAGGGTTTACCAGTTACATTACATAGAAAGGTTTAGCCCTTTACACCCATTCACCGGTTCAACTCACAAACTTTACATACCAGTTTACAACATCTTCCACAAAGCTCTTCTTACCGGTTACTAGCCAATATCAAAAACAACAATATCAGCAATAACATGAATACCATTATCGGTTCAATTGACATCAATGATAACATATCATTAATGCAATCTCTATGCAAAATACCAACAAACTCAAAATGCCAACAAAATTTGGTAACACTATTTCCTGCCATTGCTCACTTCTAAAAATAAACAATTTCTACACAAATAACCTATGCTCTGATACCAAATGTGAGAAAAATAACAAGTATAAAAAATTTGCAAAGAAGGACAATAGCCCATAATACACAGATTTACATGGAAAAACTCGGTAAAAATATACCAGTAAAAAAACCACGAGCAATTTTTGTGTTTCGAATTGATTCTGAGGAGTTACAGAGTTACAACAATCTCAAAAATGATTATCAAAACATGACTTTGAGTAGCCTAAAACAACTGAGCTGTAGAGTCCTACTTGAATACAACTTACTAGATATAATAAGTTTGACTCACACAACTACATGTATAACACATGTCAAAATTACTATTTATAGAAATTTAATTATCAAAGCTTTCTATTACTAGTGGGTACTCCATGATGATGCAGCCACTGCTAGTAGCCTAGCCATGATGACTCAACGACTATTAGCTAAGAGTCCAATTTGGACTTCACATTCCAACATATCTTAATTTGCGTACTTTAGCACTAGCTGACACATCTGAACATCTCTTTCCATCCATTTATTTAGCCATTTCCAACAAGAAGTATATTGAGGAGGCAGTCATTATGGGACAAGATTCTGAATCAAACAGACTTCTAGAGCTAATCAATTCATAGCAGCGCAAAAAAGTGTCTCGTTTCGACCTAGTTGTGAAGGGTGGGGTCAGTAAGACTCTACTACTCAAACAAGTCTTCAGTAGTGACCAGGTACAGAGTCTCTTTCGCAATGATTTGATGCTTTGGCTTACTGTTTCACAGAATCCATCTTTCAATACTATTCGAGATGATCTTATGAAACAAATAACTACTCAAGTAAATGAAAGATTGGACAGTAGAGAGGAAGGCCATGTGAAAACTTCATTGAATGAATCCATGAGAAAGCACAAATTTGCTCTATTTTTAGATGATATTTGGGAAACAAGTGCAGCCTTGCTATTAGAGGAGCTATGTGTGCCTCACTCTCCACACCACAAGTATAACATCATCATTGCCACTTCCATAACTAGCAATGTGCTCTCACAATTGGGTGTTCAACCTTCATCGCTCATCAAAATGCAAGATTTGACTGAGGATAATAGTTGGAGATTGTTTTCTTTCTATGCTTTTCCACACAATGATGAAATTTTTCACATGAGCATTGACCAAGAAAGAGCGACAATTGTTGGCAAGTAGTTTGGGGGCCTTCCGTTAGACCTTAAAGTAATTAGGAAGGCAATGGTAAGTGTTAGCTTGTCAAATGAATGGGAATTGACACTCAAGAAGTTGTAGAATGATGTTACATGCTCATTTTATTGTAGGTTGATGCTAAGCTATGATGCTTTGGCCGGCGTGGTTGGCTATGGAATTTCCTTGCAGTTGTGCTTCCTCTGCCTTGCTGGTTTCTCAAAAGGTCATGTTTATTCTAATGATGTCATTGACTACTGGATTAGAGAAGGGTTGGTGGCCGAGAGGGATCCTCTTTAAATCGGAGACACATAAATCATTCTGTTAGCAGATCGATGCCTTATTGAACCAATCTAAAAGGATTATGATGGAAAGGTAATCTTCTTCAGGGTACTTGATATTTTGCATGACTTAGCACAACAAATTGCTAAGAAGGGAGAAAAATGCTTCTTCCAAGAAAGGAAAGGCTTACAATAGTTTCCTGTGGTTGATTGTGTAGGACATATCAGAATTTCATTAGAAGACAACAATTTGACTAGGGTTCCTAAAGAATTGAAGGTAAAACACAGGGGAGCTAATGCAAATAACTAACTGACACACAAACTTCAGTGAACATTATAGAGATTCAGCTCTTTCTATTTGCCATACAATAGAAAGAAAAGATTAATAGATACATGATCATTCAAATCAATTAAGTAGACTCATAAAATATTTCTACCATGCCACAAATAAATTAGATGAACAGTTAATATTCAATAGAACATAAAAAATAAAAATAAACTCTTGCTCTTACAATTAAAACTGAACTCACAAAAAATGGAGCTTCTATTCTCACAAAGAAAATAGACTGAGAATCTACTTAAACATTAGACAAGCTTATGCTCTTACATGTAAAATAAAACTTCTATTTGTTTCTTCTATGTGTTGTCTATGCTTCCCAAGCATCTATATTTATAATGCCATTTCTCATACAAATATTGATGAGTTGCGCTATTATTGAGAATTATTGAGAAGGTCTACGTAGGAGCTACTATCAACATAATAAATCAAATTTGCAATGAATCGGGATAAGGTTTGTAGATAGAGATAAGGTTTATAAATGAGAATTTTAAAATTCTCAATCTTGAAGCTGTCGCTCCTTAAATGTCAGCTACAGGTTCATTGGGGGTTGGGATTACACATTCCAAAACTCCCTCTTCATCAAAACCATCACCACTTAGGATACCCAAACAATCTCATAGATATTCAAAACTTTATTTTGCTAATGGCTTAGTGAAAATATCTGCATAATTATCTTCAAACCTACAATATTCCAAATACATTTCTCCATTGTTAATTACCTTCCTAATGAAATGGTATCTTGTGTCTATGTGCTTTCTTCTCTTATGAAATACAAGATTCTTGGATTGTGCAATTGTTGAATTGTTGTCACAAAAGACCTGTGTTGTTTCTTCCTATTATGCTTTAGATCTGATAATATTCTTCTCATCCAAATTTTTTGACATGTTGCTCCTATAGCTGCTACATACTCTACCTCTGCTAATAAAAGAGTTACAATGGGTTGCTTCTTGGATGCCCATGATACTACACCTATTCCAAAATTAAATACATATTGCTCAAAATAAACTGAGACACCATTACATTTTACAATTGCTTGAGCTGCTGCTTATACAAAATTACATTCTCCTGATAGCTCTATAGAGATGGACTCTTGGACGAGTAAGTTCCTGTATACAAAGGTGACCAATATATAGAAAACCCAACAACTACGAATGCGTGGTCACATGGGTTTTTGTCAAATCATAAATATGGCTCCCAATTCAAGGTCTGGAAAACCTCTCATATTAATGAGAATACAAGATAAGCTTTGGAAGGTAGAATAGGAGATAAGGTTGATAAATATCTTCATAAGGCTACAAGTTGTCTTCTATCAGGCAACATGTGAATGCATGATGGTAGTTGTGATTATATTTTCCAACATTCCCCCTTAATCACAACTATTTTTTAAATCTTCCTCCGACTGTTACTACAGTAATACAAACCATTGGTTTATCCTTCGAGAATGGATGCATCTTCTCTTCAATGATCTTCTCTTTATCTCTAGTTATCTTAAACCTTTTCTCTTTTCAAAATTCAAGTTTTATTAAACTGGGCTATAATGTGTTGCTTGATTTTACTTACTTTGCCTCATCATAATCACCTTGGGATTTTGCAGCTTATCCCTAACCAATACAATTTTGAAATGGTTTTTAGATGACCATAAACTCTACACTCAAGTGGCTTTGGCTAACCATGAACCTCACATATAAGTGGTTTCAGGTGATCACAAACTTCACATACAAGTGGTTTTAGATGACCACAAACTTGCATATAAGTGGTTACAACTTACCATGAACCTTTCATACAAGTGGCTTCTGCTAGCCATGAACTTCAAAAATGGTTTTAAATTATGATAAACCTCACAAACAAGTGGTTTATACTAGTCACGAACTCCATGATGGGGAAATTGATTTATTATGCACACACTTTCTAATTCATTACTCTAGGCTTTGTTCATTGAATTTTGTGCTTCTCCTTTAGTACCTTCATTGATTACTGAGTCCATATAAAAAGGATCCATCTACCAAGACACATGGGTAACCAGCCATTGTGCTCGCTAGTTCTATAGGAATCATTTTCAGATACATGGTTCATCAATATGTTAAATTGATACACTAGGGTGTCCACCTCTGTATGAATTTCTTCCTCTACCTCTGAAGTTAGATCTCCCTCTACTTCTAGCATAACTAATTGAAACTTGTAACTTAAAAGCATGCTCTAAAGAAGAGTTAGAAGAACGACTGATCCTATGCTCATGATAAATTAAAGAGGCATGGAGTTCATCTATAAGATTTTTGGTTTCTTCAATAGCCACAACAATAGATTCAAACTTTGTAACTAGGCTCCTTAAAATCTTTTCAACTATTCTTCTATCTTCAAGGATCTCACCATGAGATCTAGTTTGATTAACTAGTCCAATAAATTGAGTAAAAAATGAATCTATAGACTTAGATTCCATCATACACATTGTTTCGAAATCTCTTCTTAAAATTTGTAATTTTTCTGTTTTCACTTTATCCATACCTTGGTATGCAGTTTGAAGGATGTCCCATGCTTGCTTTGATTTTCTTTCTACTGCAACTCTTGGAAAGATACTTTCATGTACTGGTTGAAGAATGTAGAAAAGAGCCTTAGAATCTCTTTTTCTATTATCCTTCAATTCTGTGCTTGAGGTAGTGCTTCAAACGCTACTGTATCTGCAGGTTCAACAAATCCATTTTGTACAAGCTCCCATATATCTTGAGAGAAAAACAAAGACCTCATTGAAATTGAACAATACTCATAATTCTTACCATTAAACTGGGGAATCTGGGGATTTGTAAGACTTGTGTTAGAAGAAGATGCCGTTGACTTGGCTCTGATACCAAATGAAGGTAAAACACAAGGGAGATAATGCAAATAACTAGCTGACACACAACCTTAAGTGAAAATTATAGAGCTTCAGCTCTTTCTCTTTTCCATACAATAGAAATAAAATCTTAATAGATACATGATCATTCAAATCGGGTAAATAGACTCAATATTTCTGCCATGCCACAAATAAATTAGATGAACAACTAATATTCAATAGAATACAAAAAACCACAGAACTCTTGCTCTTACAATTAAAACTGAACTCACAGAAAATGGAGCTTCTGCTCTCACAAAGAAAATAGGATGAGAATCTACTTAGACATAAGACGAGCTGCTCCTCTTACATGTAAAACAAAACTTCTGTGTGTTGTCTACGCTACTCAAGCATCTATATTTATAATGCCATTTCTCATACAAATATTCATGAGTTTCTCTATTATTGAGTATTATTCAGAAGGTCTACGGTAGGAGCTACCGTTAACATAATCAATCACATTTGTAGTGAGTCAGGATAAGGTTTATAAATGAGAATTTGGAAATTCTCAATCTTGGAGCTGCCGCTTCTTGAATGTCTGCAATGATGGCAGTTACAGGTTCGTTGGGGGTTGGGATTACACATTCTAACAAGAATTCTGAGTTCCTTATATCGACTCCCTACTACTCTCTTCTAATCCTTTGTTGACGGAAATTCCAAAAGAAGTGATTAGGAGTATGACCGCTCTCAGGGTCTTGGATTTGTCACGGACTGCCCTCCAGTTGTTGCCAAAAAACATGGGATGTTTGCAGTGTTTAGTTTACCTCGGGTAATCCTTTGTGCCACTCAAGAGACTGCCCAACTCTGTCACTGCTCTTAAAAACCTGCAAATATTAGATCTTTATCAATCTGATATTGCACAACTCCCCTCCGACATTTCTAAGTTGACTTGTCTAAAATTGTTGGACGTTAATTTCTACAAACATCTGCAGTGCATGCCTTATGGGATCTCACGCCTTATGTCCCTGGAGTACCTGGATGCATTTGCTTCTTCAAATATACAATGGAACAAGTGCAGAAGGGATCGACTTCCGATTAGTGATTTGGGCACCCTAAACAAACTAAAAAGGTTGGGGCTTAATAATAATGGTGATATAATTCAGAAAGGACTATTGGGAATCATGAAGCAGGTGGAATATCTATGTATGCATCTTATGGGTATGGAAAGCCTACCACAAGACATAATTTCCATGTCAAAATTGAGAAAAAATTTCTTAACATGTCCTCAGTTACTCCAGATAGAAATTCAATTTCTGAATTTCAAGGCTATCTTAGTTTGTTCGATTGTGGCATGTTGAAACAACTACCTAACTTGCACAATCTTCCAAGTCTAAAGCACCTGGATATCATTGAGTGCTCCAAGATTGAGAAGTTTCCAGAGGAATTTGGCAAGAGGGGAGGATTTCCTAAGTTGGAGCTATTTTCAGTGGTGAAGCTGAGGAAGATGAAGCAGCTGCCAACATTGGAAGAAGGAGCACCGCCTTCACGTAAAACATTGACAATAATGCAGTGTGAGGCATTGCGGATGCTACCAGTGTTATTGGAATTTGAAGAGTATAGACAAGATAAGAGTGTATGCTTGTTCAAAGGTTCTACTTGTGATGACAAAGGAAGAAAACTTTATCAAGACAAAGATTAATGTGCAGACAATAACATTATCTACGATAGAAACTCAAACATTAGAAGAGCGCTATCATGATATTCTTCAACGGGGTGAACATTTTTTAGTACGGTGAATTTTGGTGTAGTGAGATGTTTCAGCTTTTTGCTGGCATTAATCGATTTTATTGTTCTAAATTATTTCATTCAAAATAGTGGTATATAAATAATTTTAATATTATGTTTAATAAAAATTGTAGATTATTTCAAAATAATATATGTAATTTGAAAATAAAAGTTTTCTAGTTAATATTTTTATACTTGTATTTTATATAGCTTTATATATTATAAATTTATCATTGTGATTTGACAATTTTTTGTTATACATTGTGCTAAGATTGATTAACTTCAATATGTGTCTTGTTAATTTAAATAATATTATATAACTCAAATTTGTGTGTATTTTTAGTCATATAGTGTGACTTAATCTACAGTTCTCATTTTGAGTTATATATTTCATGATAATTGTACGTAATTATTTAATATTACATAGTTATTCAACAAGAATTTTTTTTTTATTGAAATCAATTTCAGAATGAGTTGTACTTTATTTAAACCTAATTTAAAGATAAAGCTTTATCTTTTTTCTTATTAAAGAGAAGCATTTGTATTTTTGAATTTTACATAATTTTTGGTATATGTTATATATTTATTAGATTGCAATATATTTATATTCATTAGTTTGATTTATAAAACAATATTCATTTTTAAATTTATTAGAAAAAAATGTCTTCCATATTATTTTGGTTTTTTCTAGGTTTTGTGTCATACAATTTAACCTAATATATATAATTTAGAATCCTATATTATACCCTTAATCTTAAATTTGTAAAACGTAAGTTGTTATATCACCAATTTACACACCAAAATCATTGAGTTGGATGAGTAGAAACACACATTTATATCATAGGTCAACAAAAGTTTTGCAAATCATTGGAACTAGAAAATCACAAGAGAGATTTTAAATTTTTTTAATTATAGATAAATATAAAGCACAATCTCTACATCTCAAGCATCATCGTCTTGCATTTCTTGTCTAGTTTGGCTAGGAAAATGCGCAACAACCTTCTATGAACTTGACTTGCATCTAAGATAAGCCAAACTATTTACTTCTCACCTCAAAGAAAGCCATACACTACATTTTAATGCAAACGTTTTTCAAGTATATTTTACAAGATAAAGGATAATCAATCGTCAAGTATTGCATCAATTTCAATTGCATCAATTTCAAACCATTACAATAGAATAAAACCACACAACATAAAGCAATCTAGGACTAGTACATGTGGTAACACATTGTTCAATAATATAGCATTGACTAGAACTTTAATGCAATTTTTTGTTATTCAATGTTTTGAATTATGTTTAAGACTAGCTAAAGTGGGAGAGGGCCCAAATTTTTACATAGTAGCCAACTAGGCAAAAAGAGAGAATTTCATAAGTTGTGAGACAACCAAAACCAAAAAAGAGAAAACCCTTTTTTGAAAGAGAGGTTTTCCGCTGGAGCAACGAACTGATAGGGACGGGCGTCTTGACAAAGAGAATATCTGAAAATCAGATATATTCAGTTTTCTTTTCAGATATATTCAGTTTTCTTTTGAAGCAATTAGTGATCAAAATTAAGTGGGAGAATTTTGGAATAAGTTGTAATTAGTCCCACATCACACGAGAAGAACTATAGTCTTGCATGTGTTAAAAATAGATTTTACATGATAATTCTTTTTTACATTATAAATATTTGTGTTTGTAATTTGCATATAGAGTTACATGATAAATTTCTAGAAAATTTTAGATGTGTTTAAGACCTTTATATAATGAAACAAATGTAATACCTTCTTTATACCTGATCTCTGACCAATTGATCACATCATGTAATCAATTTGAATGAATAATAATTATTATATGCTTGTGTTAAAACAATTCCAAGTTTATCGTTTGTATTTCTTATTTCATTTAATATCTTTCAATGTACTCAATCTGTCTAAATTTAAAGATTTTCTATATTGTTGCATTTTCATGTTCGTTGATTGAATTTTGAGTAGTAGGACTTTAAGGGCATCCAACTCTTTCCTGCATCTGATGGCAATATTGATGTATTGAATAATATGACTTATAGCCAAATGAATCGCGTAACCAACCATTCTAGGGATGAACCAATGATAACCAATTTTTGAGACACCTTAGAGAGAAAGTTGAATTCTAATGAAAGTTTTTCTCTCAGGGAAAGAAAAGCAAAATACAAACCAATAGGAGCGAAAGGTCTTGCTAGATAAGCAGAGTAATCCACTAGCTCGTCTGAAAAGTTAAACATCATCTCAGCATTTGATATTTCAGAGAGACCTCGTTAGACAAGAAAATTATTTAGTAAGTAAAGAAAATAACCTATAGAAACATCTTTGAAAATAACCTATAGAAACAAATCAATTTGACAAGGCGAGGCATAATAGAACTTTGTAAATAACAAATTTGATTCCCTTTGCTTACTGACTACTTTGTTTTTGTTGTTTCGTCCACTAAAATGATGATCACTAAGCTTCTTTGGTCGTGCAGGGACCAGTTTTCTCTGCTTCACGAGACTACGTGTGAAAGCCATGCTTGAGGAAATGTGTTCCAAATAATATTCCTCCCCTTCTCCAACGGCTAAGCCTGTTATCATGAATTTTCCAGGGTTGTAATTTTCTGCACATTTTTGGGTATTTGAATATAAAAAGTCAGAAGGGTGGATAGAAACAATAAAGGCCAGTCGCTCAAACCTACCTCATGGGCAAAATGGAATGAGCATTGAATAAATTAAAAAATTAAAATTGTTTTACATTTATTTAAGTTATATATAATAATCATGTAATTATTAGATTAAAAAAATGATTCATGATTTGATATACATTAATAGCTTGTCATTTATATTTACAACTAAATTTTATTTGTCCATAAGATTCATTTACCAATGTATCTATCCAACTATTCAATGTTTGATCCTTCTATTTTATCTCGGGCTAAAATGTAGGGGGTACGGGGTAAAATCTCGGGCTACAGGCTAAACGGAGGTACGGGTAAACAGTCACTTTCGATGAAGCAAATGTTGACCAGGGAAAACCAAGACTGAACTAGGGACCTAAAGATTAGGTAGAAAGGTATTCCCTTGGTATTCCTCTAAAGAACCTGCTAGAGTAAGGGGAGTAAGGGGCTGCTAAACTAATTATAGAATCGCCCATAGCCTCCTCCCACCCACCCCTAGGGGGCCCTACAATTCTAAGCGGGCTGGCTTTATAACGTCCTTCCCCGTTGCGGGGTAATCAACTGTCCCCCCCCCCTGGCACCGAATCTACTCGAACTGAAGCTGCTGGGCCCCCTCAAATATATTGGTAGGTTCGGTTATAGAACAGGATATGGAATCTCACCGGGATATTTGTAGAACAAATAGGTACAAATGTCATTCGAGCTATTAAATCTTTTAAAAAAAAATTTTGATTGGTGTAGTTTTTCTTTGAGTTATTTTTTAGTTTCTTCATTTTTACAAATTTTTAACTTCGAATTTTCAATGGTAGAGTCTAGATAGGTCATCTCCTTTTCCCTTTATTGTTTACGCAAATTGACTTATGTCATTTGGAAAGAGTAAAACTAAGAATAATGATAAGAAACCTTACACAAATAACCAAAAGTAGAAAGATAGTATGAACAACACAAGCCTTCAACTATAGAAAAGAGCACCTAATCATTAAATTTTAGATAGTCCATAACATGCAACACTGAGCTAATAAGCATCATCATCTATCAAAAACCTTGTAAACACCAAATCTTGAAATTAGAATTGACACAATGTTTGTTGGCCCCACCTATTCTTCCATCCCATACAACTGAATTCATTTTAATAATTTCCACACACACATAGATTGCATGTATTAGGAGGTCATTTTTTGAATAAAAATATGGTGAGTATTTTGGAGGCAAAACTAGTTATGCCCTTGCATTGAAATTACCGCAATGTTCGATCAAAATAAGGTGGGCCACTACTATGTTTTTTTAGTCACACTCTCGGTTTACCAGTACCCTGCAGGAATCCAAACCACCCTTACTTAGAGTATAGAAACTCTTTTTCAAACTGAAAAGCACAACAAAGGCTAATGCCAGTGGGATTTTGACTTTCATCTTAATCCTTATTTATATAGAGGACTTGAGGAAATTACCACTTGAGTCGCTCTTAGAGAAAACTCTCTAAAAATAAAAAATAAAAAGAGATGCTCAATGATTTCTCTGACACCTAAGATCCATGAAGGCAAGAGGAGAGGATACTTTCGTTGAATACCTAGGGTTCTACAACAGATTGGGCAAGTGCCCCAAACACTTCAAGCAAGTTGTTCTTTTTAAAAGGACAAGCAATCTCCTATACTACCCCTACAAGCACAAATGCATTATTAGTTTTTAAAAATACCCGACCCTGCAACCAAAGAGATTAGATCACAAAATTATTTCAAAAGGGGCTTCTACAATTTATTTTTATAATTCAAACCTTGACCAACTTGTAGAACATAGACATGACAAAACAAAGAAAAAATGCATTAGGAGTTAGTAGAAATAGAAAAGAATAGAACCATATATACAACAAAAAATATCGTAGACATGATAGAACTTGACAAAAACGTACGAGAAACCTGCTACTCAAAAAATGATAGAATCAAAACGTGGTAGAAAATCACAAAAAGGAGTTAAGATCTAACATAAATGCATTAAGAACAACAAAATTGTAGCATAAAGTACCACAGGTGCATCGAAAACCTGCAAAAACACATCAAAACTGACTGTAGACATGATAAAAATAGAAATTACTAAAAATTGTAAAAAATTCTAAGAACCCTAGATGCGACAAAAATGTGACAATTACACCAAGAACCTATAAAAACATGTTAGAAAACTTATAGATTGGACATAACCATAGTCACGATAGAATAGACCACACACATGACAAACCTGAAAAATCATAACAAATTTCAAATATGCGAACCTACAATCACTTAAACAACAATAAAATGTCAAAAACTAGGGACTAGTGTTCCACTGAGCATGCCAAATGTTTATGTTAAAATTGGAAACCAAAATAATTGTAAAACCTATGAGATTCAACGACTAAACCTAGTTCTACAATGCATCCAACATAAAACCAATGAAGGTCCTAGTAACAGGCAAACATGAAAATAAGATAGAAGTATTATACTATAAGCATGCTCCAAGGGCTTGTCTTCATTGTCTTTCCATTTCCATTGATCTTGCTTGATGTGTTATGGTTTCTCTCAAATTTTGTGTACACAAGAGCGTGATAGATAATGGAATGTGGTTGTAAAATCCAACAAAGTGTAGTTACTTGCTTTCTTAGATATGAAAAGAGAGGGAAGCAGGTCTCTTTTATACAAAACACCCTTAAAATGGAGGACTAGGATTAAGTGGTGGAGGGATAAATGGTTGACTCAAATTAGAGGGTAGGTATAGGAAATAGAAAAACATTAGAGAGTTGGTTAAAGGTAAATTAAGAAATGGAATATCACTTGTCATGGATGTAAAAAGTTAATGAATTAATTCAATAAATAAAAATTTATTTAATTAATATAAGAGTTGGGGGCCAATTAAATATATAAATTATTATTTAATTTGGGAAACAAGGTATTTAAATAAACAAAAGTATTTATTTAAATTAAGAGCAGGGATATTAAAGAAATAAAAATATTTATTTAAATTACGAAGAGAGATATTTAAATAAATAAATAAAATTATTTTAATTAGGAAAAAGCAAGAAAAGGATAAAAGAATTAATTAAGTAAATAAAAATTTAAATAATTAATAGAGGACTTAGGAAAAAATAATTATATAAATAAATATTTATTTAATTAGACTGGAACAATTTTAGGTGTCTACATTCCTAATTCTCATATTAATAAACTAGGTATGGTTATAAATAAATCTCCTTAGTCACTTAGCCCAAGTGTTTGAATGCACAAATTGACAAGATACTGTAACTAACTTTGAGAAAAAATATATTAAGAGCAAAAGATACATTTTGAATAGTACATATTAGATCACATCATGTGCCCAATTACATTGACAAATCTAAGCTATACAATATAATTCAAACTAACAAGGTGCCTAGCATAATGGACTAGTTTGAAAGAACACATTATATTATGAAATTTGACAAATCAAAACAAAATAAATAAATATTTTTCTTCTTAAAATTAGATATATTAGTTTCAAATAAATATAACTTCTATACAACATGTTTTATACAAAATTATTTTCCACTAGACGATAGAAAGACCAAAATCCGTCAATTTCATCCAAAAGCTGAAATACCTCGCTGTAAGAAAAGCATTCACCTCGTCGCAAGATATCATAGAAACACTTTTCCAATGTCTGAATTTCCTTGCTTGATAATGTTATTGTTTGCACCTTGCTCTTTGTTTTGATAAAATTTTCTTCACTGCCATCACAAATTGAACCTTTGAACAACCATACACTTGTATATTCTTTACACTTTTCAAATTCCAAAAACACTGTGGCAACCTTTGCAATGCCTCACACTTCATTAGTATAAATATTTTGAGTGAAGGTAGTGATCCTTCTTTTGATATTGGTAGCTTCTCTATCTTCTCCACCTCTACCATTACAAGTTCCTCTAGCTTGGGAAGTGCTCCTCCCTTGCCAAATTCCTTTGAAAACTTGTCTATGTTGGGGCACTTGAGGATTTCCAAGCGTTTCAGATTCTCGATCTTCTGCAACGTTGGCAGTTGCTTCAACATGTCAAAGAAGCATACTCTAATGTAGCCTAGATATTGAAATCCACAAAATGAATCCTCTATTTTGATTAGGGGAAGAGCACCAATAGTTGAGCACGTACCAATTTTTGTGAGGGTTGTTGATACCTTTAGTTCCAAAAATTGAAGAAATAAAACCTATTGTTTGAAACATAAAATATCAATTTTTGTTAGGAAATGTACCAATAGTTGTTAGCAAATGTACCAATAGTTGTTAGGAAATGTACTAATATTGTAAAAAGTAACTAATCAGGTGATGCCATATCAGTTGCGCAACTATTGGGGCCTTTTTTGCATGCATATTGGTCTCACTTTGTTTTTTGGTTGGTTTGGACACCTTGGCAAAAATGATGATGATGTGGCACCATACTTGATGATGTGGTGCTGAAAGCTTAGTTATAAGCAGGGTACTTGCCAAGTAAGCTACTCTAAAAACTTGGGATTGATTTGAAATTTCCACGTAAGATTTTGAGAAGCGCGAAGTTAGAGTGCTCAGCTATTGGTGCTCTTCCCCTAAGTTAGGACATATTAGACAGATTGTCCTCAATTTTGACATGGAAATCATGCCATAGGGTGGCCTTTCCATCTCTGGGAGATCTAGAAATAGAGATTCCATCTACTTCATGGTTCCGAGAATTCCTTCTCAAATTATTTCACCTTTATATGTAAGCATCAACCTTTTGAGTTTGTTTAGGGTACCCAGATCATTAATTGAAAGTTGACCTCTTCTGCAATTATTTCATGCTATATTTCGAGAACCACCTACATTTAGGTACTTCAAAGACCTAAGGTGTGAGATCCCCGAAGGCATACAGTGCAGGTCTTGACAAGAACCAACATTCAGAAGTTTTAGGGAAGTCAACGCAGACATGCTGAGTGGGAGTTGTCTAATGTTGGAATGAGAAAGATCTAATATTGGAATGAAAAAGATCTAATACTTGAAGGTCTCAAAGGGTAGCCATAGAGTAAGATAGTTTCTTGATTGGTACAGAGCATAATTTGAGGCAAACTAAATGCTTCAAACATCCAATATTTTTTGGCAACGACTAGAGGGAAGTTCGTGACAAATACAGGACCCTGAGGGCAATTATACTCCCAATCACTTCTCTTGGAATTTTTGTCAAGTAAGTATTACCAGATAGTAGCAAGAAGTGGATATAGGGGGCTCTGAATAAATTTGGAACCCTAGTCAGACTGTTTCTCCTTAATTAAATTCTCGTGTATCCCCCACAGTCATCAACGAGAAACTTAGATAAACCTCTGTGTGCCTGAAAGAAGCATTTTTCTTCCTTCTTAGCAATTTGGTGTGCTAAAAAATGGTGCAATACATCATGTACCCTAAAATTAATCACCTTTCTGTCATAATCCTTACTAATTGATTCAATAAGGCACCGATCCGCTAACAAATTGATGTATATCTCTCCAATTTGGAAAGTATCTGGCCCGAACACTAACTCTTCTCCCATCTACTACATAGTAGCAACTGCAGTATGGATGACTTCGTCTTCTAAGAAAGAAATGAGGCAGAGGAAGCACAACTGCAAGGAAATGGCATAGCCTAGTGAGTAGGCCAAAACATAGTAGATTAATCTCAACTTTCTTGAAAGCGAGTCTGTAATATTGTTCTGCAATCTCTGGAGTCTAAATTCCCATTCATTTGACTGAGAAACGCCTTCCATTGCCTGCTTGATTACTTTGATGGCTAACAAAAGCCCTCCACACTCATTGAAAATGTGCCTCACTATTTCCTAATCAATACTCATGGGAAAAACTCCATTACTTTGTGGAAAAGCATGAGAAGAAAATAATCTCCAGTTGTCATCCTCTATTAAGTCTTTCATTTGAATGATTGATGAAGGTGGAAGACCCAACTGTGAGAGCACACTTTTACTTCTGGATGTGGCAATGATAATATTAATATTGGAGCTATGGCATGGAGAGTGAGGCACACAAAGCTTCTCTAACAAGAAGCTTGCACTTGTTTCCCAAATATCATCTAAAAATAGGGCAAACCTGTGTTTATTCATGTTTTCATTCAACCAAGTTTTTACATGGTCTTCATCTCTCCTGTTGAAATTTTCATTTGCTTTAAGAATTATTTGATTGACAAGGTCATTTCTGAGAGCATTGAAAGATGGATATTGTGAAATAGTAAGCCAAAGCATTAAGTCATTCCAAAATAGACTTTGTACTTGGTTACTGTTGAAGACTCATTTGATCAATAGAGTCTTACCGATCCCGCCCTTCCCAACTGTTGGAATGTGAAGTCAATTAGGAATTTACTTCCATATGTGTCATACAAGTTGTCTTCAATTAGGACTTTTATCCTTTATGTGTCATACATGTAGTTGTGTAAGTCGTACTTACTATATTTAGTAAGTTGTCTCCAACTAGGACTCTACAACTTGGTTGTGTTGACCTACTAAATTATTAAGTGATTCATAGGAGAATCAAGTTGGACTCTATATGTGTCAACCTTATAGATGATTGAGAGCCACATATAGGCTTAGTCAATAATATGACTATAGTGGTGGCATTCAAAGAGTTAGAGGTGGCAAATTTGAGAATTTAATTATTGCATTAAGTTTCTCAAATTTGTATATATATAGAGTAACTCTTCCTCCTTTGAAAAAAAGGCCTAAATGGATTTGAGATTGTTGTAACTCTGTAATTCCCAAGAATCAATACGAAAGACAAAATTTGCCTGTGGTTTTTTACTGGTATATTTTTACCAAGTTTTCCCACGTAAATCTGTGTGTTATGTGCTATTGTTCTTCTTTGCAAATTTTCTGAACTTGTTATTTTTCTCATAATTGGTATTAGAGCTTAGGTTATTTGTGTAGAAGTTGTTTGTTTTTAGAAGTGAGCAATGGCTGGAAATAGTGTTACTGGATTTGAGGTACATAAGTTTGATGGTTCAAATTTTTCTCTATGGAACTTAAGATTCAAGCTTTGTTTGTGAAGGATGGATGTGACAAAGCTCTTAAAGGAGTATCATCAAAACCTACAAATATGACCACAAGAAATTGTAATACCATGGATAGCGTGGCTAGGAAACAATCCAATTATCTATAGGAGATTTAGTTTTGTTCAATGTTGCAGAGGTGAAATCTACTCATGACTTGTGGAATAAGCTTCCAAAGTTGTATGAGATGAAGTCACTAGAAAACAAAATTCTTCTAAGGATATAGTTGTATAATTTGAGGATGCGTGACAATTCATCTATCACAGATCATCTGAATAATTTCAACACACTGACAAGCTGAAGTAGTCACCGGGGAGGAGGGATCTCGAATAGATTAGTCCAAACTGGTCAGCAAGAGTTAACACAACAAAAACAAACAGATATGATGGAGAAAAATGCAGAATAGATTGTTTTATTGCAAGAAAGTCAAATACATCCAACTGGCAACAATAGGGTTACAACATACCGGTGCAAAGGCCTGGTAGAATAGGTCTCATAGGGACCTTGAATCAAAATAGCTATCTTCTAAGCACTATCTGTCTGATACTCCTTTTCTCCGAATTGATTCCTACATTGGAAAGAATGATTAAAAATATATATATTGATCCAAAGGATCAGGTCAGCCCAAAAGGATCAAAACCCTAATGTGTAGAAATGAATGAGGTCAACCTCTGGAAAATCCCAAAGGATGAAATGTAGAAGGTTGGCTACATGTCAATAAACATCGAGATCAACGTCTAAGGCTCCACAAGCATCAGAATGGGTTCTGGTAGATCACCAAAATAGGTCTAAGGCAGTTGGAAACAATGGAACAATCCGGTAACTAGAAACTATCAAGGAAAATGGGTAGCGATATCTTGCCGAAAAGTGATCCAAATGCGATGCGGCTAGAAAGAAAGCAGGGAGATTGAAGGTCTTCAAGAAGAATCCAACCCCACAGGAAGCCAGTGTGCCAAAACTAGGACACACAGAAAGGAAAACTAAAACTGCATAAAGAAAATGTTTTTGGTTGATGCAAGATTGCTATGAACCGAGGATGCTCCTACATCAGACATCCGGGGTTAATAGAAAGTGAGCCTCTCAATTTTTTGGGGTCAGAGGAAAACCAAGGCAGTCTACCTTTGCCTGAGAAATCCAAGATGAGTCTTCCACTGGTCTATTCTTCCACTTCACAACGTATTCTTTGTATTGACTGCTTCGGGTAGTACGCCCAATCCTACAGTCCAAAATATCTTCAATCTGATTTGGTTCCTTCTAGGGAAATTGTTTCTCCAAGTCTGTAATATTGTCCTCACTAAATTTTGATTCATGGTAGTCATGAAGATCTGCAATGTTGAATATAGGTGAAATACTTAGACTATCCAGTAGCTCCACTTCATATGCATTTCCAAAACTGAAATTTCACAAGATCTTATACGGTCCAAACTTCTTCATCTACAACTTGTTATAAGTTCCAACTGGGAATCTCTCTTTTCTCAAATAGACCATTACTTCATTTCCAACTTTAAATTCCTTATGTCTCCTCTTCCCATCTGCCTTCTCCTTGTATTTTCTATTCATGTCTTCCAAATTTTGTTTAACTTGAATGTGCAATGTTGCCATGTGCTCTACAAATTCTTCTACTTCTAAACTCTTCTAGTCTTCATTGCTAATGTCTCTCAACTCTGCTATTCCTTTAGGATGCACTCCGGTAACAATCTCAAAAGGTGTTTTTCTGGTACTTCTGTTCACTAAATTCTTATAGTAAAACTCTCCTTATGCAAGGATCAAATACCAACTTCCAGTTTTATCTCCTAATAAACATCTCAACAAGTTTCCCAAACTCCGGTTAACTACTTATGTCTGTCCATCTGTCTGTGGGTGAAAAGTAGAACTGAACTTCAAATCTATCTTCATCTTCTTCCAAAGTGTTCTGTAAAAATAGCCAACAATCTAAGTGTCTCTATTTGAAACTATGCTCTTAGGTAATCCATGCAATCTTACCACTTCCTTGAAAAATAGGTTTTCTATATGCAATGCATCTGATGTCTTCTTACAAGGTACGAAATGAGCCATCTTTGAAAATCTATCCACTACCACAAATATTGAAACATTTCCTCATTGTGTCTTAGGCAATCCTAGTATGAAATCCATGCTTATATCCTCCTAAGGTCTAACCGGTACTATCAAAGGTTTATACAATCCCACATTTTGACTACTACCTTTTGCAACTTGACAAAATCTACAGCTCTGTGCATATATCTTAACATCTTTATGAATCTGGGACCAAAAGTACTGCTCACTTACCAATGCAATTGTTTTATCAATGCCAAAGTGTCCAGCTAAACCTCCACTATGCTTCTCTTTTATCAGGTTCTCTCTCATGGAACTTTTAGGTATGCAGAACTGAACTTCCTTAAATAACATTCCATCCTAAATGAAGTAATCCAACCATTTGCTCCTATCAACCATAACTAGTTCTCTATAAGATTTCCAAGGTTCTCCAAAATCTGGGTCTTCATCATACAAGGTCTTCAAATCCTCAAAACCTAATACTGTCACTCTCATCTCTGTCAGCAAATTCGTTGTCCTACTCAATGTATCAGCAACTTTGTTAGATTTCCCACTTCTATGTTTTAACACAAAGGTGTAACTCTGCAAGAACTCTACCCACCTCATATGTCTCTGATTCAACTTACTCTGACTACTCAAATATTGCAAAGCTTGATGATCTGTATACAACACAAACTCCTTAGGTAGCAAGTAATATCTCCATTTCTTCAAGGCTTGAATTATGACATAAAATTCCTGATCATATACTGAATATCTCTTCTCGGCATCATTCAATTTCTCACTGAAATATGCTATTGCTCTCCCTTCTTGACTCAAAACTACTCCTATTGTTGTTCCACTTGCATCACAATCTACTTGAAATACCTTATTGAAATCTGGTAAAGCCAACATAGGCTGTTCAGTCACTTTCTGCTTCAACAACTTAAAACTTTTGTTTTCTCTAGTGCTCCACTTGAATTCCTTCCTATCTCCCCTCATGGTCTCAGTCATAGGATAACAAACTTAACTGAAATTTCTAATAAACTTCTAGTAAAAACTAGCCAATCCATGAAATGATCTTACCTCTCCAATGCTTTTTGGTGCAGGCCACTCAACAATGGCTTTCACTTTCCTAGGGTCCATCTTCAAACCATCCTCAGATATCACAAAGCCCAAATAGACTAACTCATCCTTCATGAAAGTGCACTTCTTGATATCAGTAACTTTTCTTCTCTCAACCTCTGTAAAACTTGTCGTAAGTGCAACAAATATTCCTATTATGACTTGAAGGCAACTGAGAGGGGGGGGTGAATCAGTTGTCTATTAATTTCAACCCAAATATAACTTAACCAAACTTAGTGCATAATACCGGTAAACCAAACTTTAATGCCAGTAGATAGTTTAGCAGTTAATAACAGTACCGGTAAAGTTTAATGCATGAAACAGAAAGACAAATAACACACACAACACATAACACAGTTATTTGTACGTGGAAACCCTGTAAGGGGAAAAACCACGGTGGGAAACCTTACCCACAATCAGATGATACTACTACAGATAGTATGTGTGTACAAATGGGGTCTGCACATGCAGAAAGGCCAACTCCCTAGAGCTCACTGTGCAATCACAAAATGGGAGTCACACTGACTACAATTGGATGGTTAAATCCAATGATAATGTACTACTCAAAATAGCATCTTCATATGCTGGATTCTGTACCGGTTAAGCTTTGATTTGCCTTCTTTAAAACCACCTTGAATCTTGAATGATGTCCATGTGCATAGCTCTGCTTATATTCGCATATACCTTTTTACAATCATTTTTCCACAATCCTCTACATAATCTCATAGATGAGATCTTACATATATACCAAAACCTAAGACCAAATGTGTAGGTCAGCTCACTAAGAATATTACAATTAAAATCAATTACAAATGAATCAATATGCGATGCATGATGTCGGCTCAATGCATTTATAAAAATAGAAAATCATCTCCATAACGTGTTGTGCTGATCTGGAATAGATAATGCTTGTCGATACATAGCCTAGACCTATTTGCCTATAACAAAAAATATGCAAACTCGATTGTACCAATAATAAAATCACCAAAACCAAGTGTCCAAACAATGTCTTCGACATAACCAAGTAATCTCCAGATGATAACAGATCATCCTCAGTGTCGGTGAACAATATAACCTGCCAGTGAGCCAGATATCGGTGACTATGCATAAGTCACTAAACATGCCAGTGAACATAACCAAAGATCTCCACAAGGATAAGTGTTCTCAGTGTTGACATCAATGACAAAACCAATGCAATACATCCATAATACCAACAATCTCCCCCTTTGGCATTGATGGCAACACAAGATGGAAAAACCATCTAAGTGCCAAAGGAGAAATGCCAAAAACCAAAAACCAACAATCTCCCAAAGAGATCATTAACCAGAAATCAAAATACAGATACAAAGAGTAACAACCTCTCCCCCAATGAATAATCTCTCCCCAAAAGGTAATGTGTTTTTCCATAGATATCTCTCCCCCTTTGACATCAAATGCCAAAGCGATACAAAACCAAATACAATTAGTTCATAGAACTCATTATAAATACCAATTGTTATAACCAAATTTATTCAATTTACTCCCCCTAAGAAGTAGCTCTCCTTCATCAAAGCCAGAAAAAAAATTTCTCTGTTAATTCTATTGGTCTGATGCCATGCTCCAACTGTCTAAGTTTCTACCAGTGAGGATATAACTCCAAGCTGCTCTCTTAGATATTCAAAAGTTTCCTTAGGCAAAGGTTTAATAAAGATATCCGCAATCTGCTCTTTAGTATCATATAAACCAATTTCACTTCTTTTTCTTCAACATTCTCTTTCACAAAATTGAATTTGATAGAATCATGTTTAGTTTTAGAGTGAAATACCAGATTCTTTGATATATCAATTGCTACCATATTATCACAGTAAATGATTATAGGTTCTTTGCATTTTACCTTTATGTCCTTCAACATTTGCTTAATCCATAATACCTGTGTACAATTAGTTGCTGCTTCAACATATTCTGATTCTGCTATTGATAGTGATGTATAACTTTGTTTCTTGCTCAACCATGAAATTAGTCTGCTGCCAAGCAAAAATGCTTCACCGATGGTTCTTTTTTTGTCATCTACATCTCCTTCCCAATTTGCATCTATGTATGCACATAAATCAAAATTTTCATCTTTAGGATACCATAAGCCAAGATTTGTTGTGCCTTGTAGGTACTGAAAAATCCTTTTCACTGCTGATTCATGATTTTCCTTAGGATTACTCTGAAATCTTGACACAATACATGCTACATTCATAATATCAGGTCTTGTTTGTGTCAAATGCAGTAAACCTCCTATCATAGACTTGTATCTTGTCGAATTAATAGGTGTTGATTCATCCTTCAATGATAGTTTATCAGTTGTAGTCATAGGTGTACCTACCAGTTTAGAGTTTTCCATGCCAAATTTCTTTAGTAATTCCTTCAAGTACTTTGATTGATTTATGAATATACCTTTATCAGTCTGTGAAATTTGCAATCCTAAAAATAATTTTATCTCCCCAATCATAGACATTTCAAATTCTTCCTGCATCTTGTTAGAAAAGTCTTTACACAATCCATCTTCTCCTCCAAAAATGACATCATGAACAAAAACTTTAATTACCAAGATGTCATCATTAGTCACTTTGTAATATAAGTTGTTGTCAGCATTACCTTTAGTGTAACCAAGCTTCAAAAGATATTCGTCCAATCTAGCATACCAAGCTCTAGGAGCTTGCTTCAATCCATATAAATCTTTGCTTAACCTGCAAACCATACCTTTGTCATCTGTCAAAGAAAATCCATCAGGTTGTTCAATGTAAACTTCCTCTTCAAGATCACCATTCAGAAATGCACATTTAACATTCATTTGATATACTTTATAGTTCTTGTGTGCTGCAAAAGCTAAGAATAATTTGACTGCCTCAATTCTAGCTACCGATGCAAAGGTTTCATTGTAATCAATTCCTTGTCTCTGTGAATATCCCTTACACACTAATCTTGTTTTGTTTCTGATTACCTTACCATCTTCATTAAGTTTATTTCTAAATACCCATTTAGTTCCAATTACATTTTTGTTTTTAGGGTGGGGAACCAATGTCCATGTATTATTCTTTTCAATTTGTTCCAATTCATCTTCCATAGCTTTAATCCAATGTTTATTTTCACATGCCTCATTAGTAGTTGCTAGTTCAATTTGATAAATTATACATACCTCTTCATTTTCCAGTCTTCCTCTAGTCATAACTCCTTGATACTTATTCCCAATTATCTGACTTTTAGAGTGATTCAATCTTACATACCTGGGTCTATTCACTTGTTGTTGTTCTTCAGTCACTGTGGAATTCTCAAATGATGCCGGTGTGACTCAATCAACATTCTGTACTTGTGTACTTATTGTAGGTTCATTTGTGATTATCTCAACTACCGGTTCAGAGTCCATAGACCTTCTAAACTATTCATCAATCTTCACATTTAAACTTTCAATGATTCTCTGCAATCTCTTATTAAAACATCTATATGCCTTGCTCTTAGATGAATAACCAAGAAATATTCCTTCATCACTTCTAGGATCAAATTTGCCAATATACTCATCTCTCCTAATATAACATTTGCTTCCAAATATTCTGAAATATTTAAGAGTAGGAGTATTACCAAACCATAGTTCATGAGGGGTCTTACCAGTTTCACCTTTGATGTGAACTCTGTTGAATGTATAAACAACTGTATTGACTACCGGTTGCAATTTCCAAACTAGTTCTATTCATGATTTTGCATTTACCATTCTTAAATTGTAACTGAAATCCGTTTTCAACTAATTGACCAAGACTCAAAAGATTATTTTTCAAATCTTCAACATAGTAAGCATTATCAGTGTTGTGCTTACCATCAAAAGATAAGTGCCTTTTCGTCTGATCAAACAAGCTTTGTCATCTCCAAATCTTACTAGACCTTCATTGTATTCCTGAAAGGTTAAGAATTTATTCTTATCACCAGTCATATGATGTGAACATCTAGAATCAATGATCCATTCATCCTTTTCTTAAATTTTAGCTACTAGGGCCTGCTCTACCAGTTGAACAGTAGGTGTCGGTTGATCTTCTCTTATTGCAACAAAATCCCATCCATTGTCTATCGGTTCCTCATCAGAATCATCAGTTACTCTTTCATCAACATAGTAACATGATTTGTCTCTATTCTTCTTAAATCTGTACCTCTGATATTTAGGGTTAGGCTTGTATGCTCTTTTAGCTTCTTCTTTAAATCCTGCATGTCTATCAGGACACCTAGATGCCATATGACCAATTTTATTGCAGTTAAAACATTTAAAAAGTGCTTTACCTTCATACTTACTTCCAACTAGACCTTTAAGCATTTTCCTTGCAAATAGTGTTTCAAGCTCTTCAAGTTCTTCATTCTCTCTTCTGATTTCTTCAAGTTCTCTAGCATAGAGTGCTTTCCAATCAGATTTTTCAGATGATGATGATGATGCTATAGATGATGAAGCTTTGAAAGATAAATTTGTCTTAATTGTAGCAATATGACCAAATTCCTCAAGTTCAAAAGCTGAAAGTGTTCCAACCAAAGTATCTCTAGTTACTGATGCATTAGGCATTATTCTCAATTCATTAATAATAGTTACTTTCATTTTGTATGCCGGTGGCAATGCTCTTAAAACTTTAGAAACAATTTCATCTTCACTTAAAGATCCTCCAGAACATTGTATACCCAAAATAATTTCATTAACTCTTTCCATAAAAGCAGAAATCCTTTCATCTTCTTCCATTTTCAAATTTTCATACTTGACCCAGAAGCATTCTAGTTTTACAATTTTGACAGTGGTATCACCTTCATTCAAGGTCTCTAATTTATCCCAAATAGCTTCAGTAGTAGATCGGTCTGATAATCCCATGATTTGTTGATCTGACAATGCGCTCAAAAGTGCTTTTCTAGCTTTGCAATCGTTCTCCTAATCTTTAGCCAAGGTTGGTGGATTAGGTTGACTTTGTGTAGGACCAACATAGCCATTCTTTGTAACATCCCATATGTCTTTTCCAATGCAATTTAGACATGTCTCCATTCTGATCTTCCATATACCATAGTTAGTTCCATCAAGCTTCGGACCGTCCTTCCTGAAATAGTTAGTTGCCATAGAATCTCCTCATGTTGTTAAACTTCTGCAAAGAGAGAACTTGGCTTTGATACCTATTGTTAGGACCTAGAGGCAAGTGAGAGGGGGGGTGAATCAGTTGTCTATTAATTTCAACCCAAATATAACTTAACCAAACTTTAATGCTAGTAGATAGTTTAGCAGTTAATAAAAGTACCGGTAAAGTTTAATGCATGAAACAGAAAGACAAATAACATACACAACACAACACAGTTATTTGTACGTGGAAACCTTCCAAGGGGAAAAACCACGGTGGGAAAATTTACCCACAATCATATGATACTACTGCAGATAGTATGTGTGTACAAATGGGGTCTGCACATGTAGAAAGGCCAACTGCCTAGAACTCACTGCTCAATCACAAAATGGGAGTCACACTAACTACAATTGGATGGTTAAATCCAATGATAATGTACTGCTCAAAATAGCATCTTCATATGCTAGATTCAGTATCGGTTAAGATCTGATTTGCCTTCTTCAAAACCACCTTGAATCTTGAATGATGTTTGTGTGTATAGCTCTTCTTATATTCGCAATACCTTATTACAATCCTTTTTCCACAATCCTCTACATAATCTCATAGATGAGATCTTACATATATACCAAAACCTAAGACCAAATGTGTAGGTCGGCTCAATGCATTTATAGTAATAACAAATCATCTCCATAATGTGCTATGCTGATCTGGAATATATAATGCTTGCCAGTCCATAACCTAGACCTATTTGCCAGTAACAACAAATATGCAAACTTGATTGTACCAATAATCAAATCACCAAAACCAAGTGTCCAAACAATGTCTTCAACATAACCAAGTAATCTCCAAATGATAACAGATCATCCTCAGTGACGGTGAACTATATTACCTATTGGTGAACCAAATATCGGTGACTGTGCATAAATCACTGAACATGCCGATGAACATAAAAAAAGATCTCCACAAGGATAAGTGTTCTCAAGTGTTCACAAGTGTTGATATCAATGATGAAACCAATGCAACACATCCATAATACCAACAGTTCCTCTTTTGTTTTACTCAAAAATCATAATGTCATCCAAGTATACAATAACAAAGTTACCCAAGAATTTCTTCAAAATCTCTTTCATCAGCCTCATGAAAGTACTCGGTGCATTAGTCAGTCCAAAAGGCATCACCAACCATTCATATAATCCTTCTTTGGTCTTAAATGTAGTCTTCCATTCATCACCTTCTCTGATCCTGATCTGATGATATCGACTCTTCAAATCTATCTTTGTAAAGTACTTTGCTCCACTCAAACAGTCTATTATGTAATCCATCCTAGGCAAGGGAAACTGGTATTTCACTGTGATCTTGTTTATCTCTCTTGAATCGGTACACATCCTCCATTCTCCATTCTTCTTAAGTGCCAATACTACTGATACTGCACAAGGGCTCAAACTTTCCTTGATCAAACCTTTCTTCAATAGCTCCTGCATTTGTCTATTTAGTTCTTCATTCTCTGCCGCTGTTAACCGACATGCAGCTTTGTTAGACAAACTAGCTCCGGGAACTAAGTCCATGCAATGACTAATACTTCTAACAGGTGACAATCCATCAGGTACATTATCTAAAATGATGTCCTCATATTCTATCAGCAAATCTCTTATCTCTATTGGGTGTTCTCCTTTCGGTTCCGATCTCTCGGTCCTCTTAGGAATTAAGGCAAAATATACATTCTCATGTCTTAGTCCATCTATGAAATTCCTTCCATCTACAAGACATATTTTGGTATTTGTACAAAATTCATTCTTCAAAGGTTCCTCCAAAGGCAACAAGGTTTGCTTCATCCCATTGGACACAATAGTGTATGTATTCTTCCTTCCATCATGTTTTGCCTGTCTATCAAACTGCCAAGGTCTTCACAACAAAAGATGATAGATGTCCATACACATAATATCACACAAAACTTCATCATGATAATTCCCAATTTTCAATTTTACTAAGCACTGTTCACTTACTAACAAATTATGTTCATCCTGAATCCATGCTATCTGGTAAGGCTTAGGGTGTTTCAATCTCTCCAGTTTCAACTTATTCATCATCTCTTCTGAAACAAGATTATTCAAATTACCACTATCAATAACAACTTTACAACACTTACCGGATACCTTACATCTGGTCTTGAATAGGTTCTTCCTCTGTAAGGGTTCTTTATCTTCTCTGGTATGACACAAAGCTCTCCTCATCATCAATAGTTCTCCATCTTCCAGTTTATTGTTTGATCTAGTGGGGTTCTCTTCCACCACTACCACTCTTCTGGTAGTCTCTGACCTCTTACATTCAAATGCACGGTGTCCTTCTCCTCCACATTTAAAACAGGTTCCTCTGAATGTCCTTTTGTCTTGTCTTCCAAAGTTCTCATTCCAGTAACCATCTGATTCTCTCCTCCAATAGAAATTTCTATCATCCTTCAGGTATGAACTACCTTCTTTGCTTTCTTCCTTGTCCTTATTCTGATCTGTACTGGTTCCTCTTCCTTCGGTGTATCCTCTTCCTCTGGTAAACCTTCCACCTCTACCTCTTTGTCTCTTCTCATGCCTTTTATTCAATTTCTCTTCAACCTTTATTGCATACTGAGTTCATCTTGTATAGACATCTGCAATCTGTTCAAATATCTTGCAATTTGTTCAATTTCATCATCAACATGTCCATATCTGATGTTCAACTTGTCAAATGTTTTGGTGTACTCCTTCACACTAGATTCCTTTTTTCTTAGGTTTTGCAACTTTCAGAACATATCTACTTGATAATTTGCTCGAACAAACTTTGATTTTAACTTAGCAATCATCCTATCCGATGTCTTAATCTTTTCTTTACCTCTTCTTTGCCTATCAACTTGCAAGTGCTCCCACCAAAGAGATGCATGACCCTTCAACTGGGTACAGGCATACTTCACCATCCTCTCTTTTGTAGTGTTTTCAAAGTCAAAATATTTCTCCATCTTTGAGATCCAATCCAACAATTCATCTGAATCTAACTTCCCATCATATTCCAGTGGGGTAAAATGAGGTTTAGTGTTCACCCTACTCAAAACCCTTAGAAAATTTTTTCTCCTCTGGATCAACTACTGGTAGGTTTACTTGTTCTCTCGGGGCTTCTTCTCCTTCATCTTCGCTCACACCCTCAGCATGTCACCCTCTTCTCTGGGCTGTCTCCATGGCTTCTAACCGAGCTACTATTCCTCGCAACATCTCCATTACAACAGGGTCTGCATTCCCATGCGCTCCATCATTCCTAGTTCCTCTTTGCGCCATTGATCCATGCTAGTCCTCTATAATTGCAGGTCGGATCCGCAATCCACCACCCTACAAGAAAATTCAGGACACGCAACCTCTGAAACAAACTTCTCTCTGATACCAGTTGGACTAGTCACTGGTGAGGAGGGACCTCGAAGAGATCAATCCAAACTATCAGCAAGAGTTAACACAACGAAAACACACAGATATGATGGAGACAAATGCAGAACAGATTATTTTATTGCATGAAAGTCAAATACATCCAATCGGCAACAACCAAGTTACAACATACCGGTACATAGGCCTGGTAGAATAGGTCTCATAGCGACCTTGAATCGAAAGATCTACCTTCTGAGCACTATCTATCTGATACTCCTTTTCTCCGAATTGATTCCTATATTGTAAGGCATGATTACAAATATATATATTGATCCAAAGGATCGGGTCATCCCAAAAGGATCAAAACCCTAATGTGCAAAAATGAATGAGGTCAGCCTCCAAAAAATCCCAAAGGATGAAACATAGAAGGTCGGCCACACATCAAGAAACGTCGAGATCAACGTCCAAGGCTCCACAAGCATCAGAATGGGTTCTAGTAGATCACTAGAATAGGTCTCAGGCAACTTGAAACAATAGAACAATCCAGTAACAAGAAAATGTCAAGGAAAAGCGGTAGCAATATCTTGTCAGAAAGTGATCCAAATGAGATGCGGTTAGAAAGCAATCAGGTAGATCAGGTCTTCAAGAAGAATCCAACTCCACAGGAAGCCGGTGTGCCAAAATTGGGACACATAGAAAGGAAAACTAAAATTGCAAAAAGAAAATGATTTTGGTTGATGCAAGATTTCTATGAACCGAGGATGCTCCTACATCACAAGCAAATTGGCTTCAGTGGGTGTGAAAATCGATGAAGAAGATAAGGCAACAATATTACTTTGCTCCTTGCTAGATAGTTGGGATGAGTTGGTTATGGCTCTCAGTAATTCTGCATCAAGTGGGAAGCTGGTCTTTGAGGATGTGGTGGTTGCTTTAATCTCTAAAGATTCAAGGTGGAAGACATCTCAAAGATATTCTTCTAATGAAGCCCTTGTTGCAAGAGGCAAAACTCAGGAAAGAGCAAATACTGAGTGTGGACAAACCAGGTCCAAATCAAAGGGGCAAAAAAGGATGAAATGATGGAACTGTGGCAAGAATGAACATGTCAAGAAGGATTGTAGGCTGCCAAAAGCAACCAAGGAGAATCCTAGTACACCTGCATCTGAGGCAAACACTGATGAAATTCAGACACCATTGGATGATGGAGAGGTAATAACTACTAGTTTGAGAAGTTCTTTAATTCATGTTTGGATTTTGATTCTGGTGCTTCCTTTCATATGACACCACACAAAGACTGGTTTACTTCTTATCGGTCTTGTGATGGTGGTATGGTCTACATGGGAAATGATAACCCATGTGAAGTTGTTCCTAAAGGAGAGGTAAGAATCAAGATGTTTGATGGAGTAGTTAGAACTATTCAACATGTTAGGCATGTACCTGGTTTAAAGAAAAATTTACTTTCACTTGGAGTGTTTGATGAATAAGGTTATAGATTCAATGGTGAAAATAGTTGTCTCAAGGTACCAAAGGGAGTTTTGGTTGTGCTAAAGGGAGAGAAGGTTGGCAATCTCTATAGGTTAGTTGGAAAAACTAACATTAGAGAGGTTGTTGTGGTATTTGATGTAGAGATGGACTCATTATCAACCTAGCATCAAAGGCTAGGCCATATGAGTGAACGAGGTCTCACAGTACTGCTAGATAGAAATCTTCTACCAAGTGTAAAATCTAAACATTTAAGTTTTTGTGAACATTGCTTGTTTGGAAAACAAAATAGACTGAGTTTTTTTATAAGTACTGCTAGAAGCAAAGATGTATTAAATCTAATTCATTCAGATACTTGGGAAGCTCATGTAACATCTATTGGAGGTTCATGATATTTTGTTTCATTTCTAGATGATTATTCCTGTAAGGTATAGATTTATCTTCTCAAGAAGAAATCTAAACTGTTTTCTTGTTTTAAGAGGTTTAGAGCTTCGGTAGAGAATCAGAAAGGTAAGACAATAAAATGCCTTGGAATTGATAATGGAGGTGAGTTTTGTTCAGTAGAATTTAATCAATTTTGTAGTGAGCATGGAATTGCAAGGCAGTTGACGACTGCTAGGAAACCACAACAAAATGGTGTTGTTGAACACATGAATCATACAATCATGGAGCAAGCTAGATGGATGCTAAGTACTGCTGGTTTTGAGCAGAAATTTTGGGGTGAGGCTATAATTACAACTTGTTTCCTTATAAATAGATCTCCCACTACTGGTCTTGATAATAGAATTCCAAAAGAAATATTGAAAGGTAAACCAGTTGATTACTCATTCCTCCATATTTTTGGTTGCAATGCTTATGTACATATTCCCAAAGAGAATAGAAATAAGTTGGACAAGATGTCCACAAAATGTATTTTTCTTGGCTATGTAGAAGGTATAAAGAGGTATAGATTGTGGGATATTGCTGCCCACAAGATTATTGTTAGTCGAGATATGTATTTTAATAAAAATTCATTGAAAAGAGGTAAAGAACAACAAGGTATGGACGTTATTCCAGTAGAGGTTGAAAAACATGATGATCATCTAGATGTTCTTGATGAAGAACAACCAGATGCAGAGCAACTAGATGAAGATAAACCAGAACAACAACAACCAGTTGAGCCACATGGTGAATCATCACCTATTTTAAAAAGATCCAGTAGAGTAATCAAACCACCTGTAAGGTATTCTTTTACTTGTAATTCTGTTTATGCAATACTTACTGATGTTGGTGAACCTAGTTTATATCAAGAGGCTTGTGAAGATGAATGTGCAAGCAAATGGAGAGATGCTATGGAAGAGGAGATGGAAGCTCTATGTAAGAACAAAACATGGGAGCTTGTGCCATTGTCTAAGGGGAGAAAAACTATTGGGAACAAGTGGGTCTTCAAGTTGAAGAGAGATTTAAATGATAATTTGGAGAGATATAAAGCTCAATTAGTGGCCAAGGGGTATGCACAGAAATCTGGTATTGATTTTGATGAAATTATTTTTCCTGTTGTATGATTAAGTAGTGTTAGAGTTTTTTAGCTCTTGTTGCTAGTCTTGATTTGGAGTTAGAATAGTTAGATGTAAAAACAGTCTTCCTGCATGGTGATCTCATTGAGGAGATTCATGTGCAACAACCAGAAGGTTTTGAGGAAAGAGGCAATGAGAATCTTGTTTGTAGGCTGATAAAATCGATGTATGGTTTGAAATAGGCGCCAAGCTGTTGGTGCAAGCGGTTTGATTCCTTCATGTTGATTTTGGGTTTTAGTAGATGTGAGGTTGATCATTGTGCCTATTTTCAAAGGTATGATAATGGTAGTTTTATTATTCTACTACTATATGTTGACGATATGTTGGTAGCAGCTCCCAACATGTATAAAACCATCCATTTGAAAACTCGGCTTGCTAGGGAGTTTGAGATGGACTTAGGCAGTGCAAATCAGATTCTTGGAATGAGGATACATAGAGACAGAAACAACAAGAAATTATGGTTGTCGCAGAAAACTTATGTGGAGAAGGTTTTGTAGCGCTTCAATATGTAGAAAGCACAACCAATTTGTACTCCATTTCCTATTCATATTAAATTGTCTTTTGAACAGTGCCCTAACACAGAAGCAAAGAAGACACAGATGTCTCATGTACCATACTAATTAGCAACAGGAAGTCTTATGTTCACCATGGTGTGCACTAGACCAGACATTGCACAAGTAGTGGGAGTTGTTAGTAGGTACATGGTGAATCCTGGTACTAATCATTGAACAACTGTGAAGTGGATTTTCAAATATTTGAAAGGCACTTCAGATGCTACTATCTGTTTTAGTGGGAGTAGTCTTCAAGTTAATGGGTATGTGGATGCAGATTTTGTTGGAGACAGAGATAAGAGAAAGTCTACAACAAGTTATGTTTTCTCTTTAGCTAGAGGTGTTATTAGTTGGGTGTCGAAGTTGCAGGAAGTGGTGGCATTCTCTACTATTGAGGCAAAATATATGGTAGCAACACATGCTAGCAAGGAGGCGATTTGGCTTTATAGACTTTTGGGTGAATTGCAAGTGAAGAAAGATAACATGGTACTGCATTGTGACAGTCAAAGTGCTTTACACTTAGCACAAAACTCGGCTTACTATTCTAGAGCAAAGCATATTGATATTCAATACCACTTTGTTCGTGAAGTGGTGGAACAAGGGCAGATCTCTTTAGTCTAGATTCACACTGATGTAAGCCCTACATATATTATGATGAAACCTATTAGTGGAGAGAAGTTTATTTGGTGCAGAACTTCTCTTGGTCTGTAGATTATGTGATGATAGGTAACATTGGCAATGGTCTTTCAGTAGAGGAATTATTCATGAGTTTGAAATTTGACTTCAAGTGGGAGAATGTTGGAATGTGAAGTCAATTAGGACTTTTCTTCCATATGTGTCATACAAGTTGTCTTCAATTAGGACTTTGCTCCTGTATGTGTCATACATGTAGTTGTGTGAGTCATACTTACTATATTTAGTAAGTTGTCTCCAACTAGGACTCTGCAACTCAGTTGTGTTGACTTAGTAAATTATTAAGTGATTCATAAGAGAATCAAGTTTGACTCTATATGTGTCAACCTTGTAGACAATTGAGAGCCACATATAGGCTTAGTCAATAATATAACTATAGTGGTGGCATTCGAAGAGTTAGAGGTGGCAAATTTGAGAACTTAATTATTTCATTAAGTTTCTCAAATTTGTATGTATATAGAGCAGCTCTTCCTCCTTTGAGAAAAAAGGTCTAAATGGCTTTGAGATTGTTGTAACTCTGTAATTCCTGAGAATCAATATAAAAGACAAAATTTGCCCGTGGCTTTTTACTGGTATATGTATACCAGGTTTTTCCACGTAAATCTGTGTGTTATGTGCTATTTTTCTTCTTTGCAAATTTTATGCACTTGTTATTTTTCTCACACCAAAAAGAGAGACGTTTTTGTGCTTCTCTAAATCAATCAGATCCTTAATTCTACTTGATGCAGAATCTTGTCCGACGATAAGAGCCTCCACAATGTACTTCGTGTAGGAGGAGCTGAAGAAGTAGATGGAAAGAGATCTCCAGATGTACCGGCAAGTGCTGAAGGATGCAGATTAAGAGAATCCATCCTCTCTTTAATCTGCTCAAATACATGTTGATGTAGAAAAGCAACGGAAGGCGTGGAAGCTCTGAGTGAGTTTCCTAATCTTTCTGCTCATTGTGTAACGAGAAAAGAGATGAGAGTATGAGGGTACAATGCAGTGCTGTGTCAAATCAGATGCTTCCTCCAGAAGAGCATCCAATTCGTTCAACCAACTATTTACCATGAAAGGCAAAGAAGGGTGAGAGGATGTGTTCAGTTTGCCACAGTTCAAAGCTTTTCTATGTTCATTAATTGAATTTTGAGAAGCAGGACCTTGAGGGCATCCAACTCTTTCCTACATCTGATGGCAATATTGATGTATTGAATAACCTGACTTGCAGCCAAATGAATGGTGAAACCAATCATTCCAGGGATGAAGCCAGGATCACCCATTTTGGGGCTACCTTAGAAAGAAAATTGGAATTCTACTGAAAGTCTATTTCTGAGGGAAAGCGAAGGAAATGCAGCCAAATAGTAGCTAAAGCTCCTGCCAGAGAAGCAGGCTAATGTGTTGGTTCCTCTGAGATGCTATTAATTAGTAGTCCTACAGAGACCTCATTAGACACCAATCTTTGTTACATAGGAAAGTTTAGAAAGAACTTATAAAATAACCACGCGGATCATCCGTCCGTGAGCATGTCGTCACGGTCACAAGCTGAAGGCATAATACAACTCTCTCAAAGGCAGATTTTATATCAGTATTCTTACATAATTTTGATTCCCGCAATTTATTCACGACTGTCGATTATTTTAAGAGTTTCTTCTTTGGTTAAAGTCAAAATGTATAATAATTGTCAATCTTGATCAATCCAATTTGAGATATATCAAATTCTTACCTAATATTGACTCCCTCAATTTAATCACTATTACGTTTGTGACTTTTTCATCCACTAAACAGACTTTTGCGGCTCTCTCTGCTTGACTAGACAACATCTGAAAGCCATGTTTGAGAAAATATGGGAGAAATATTGCAAAACAGATTCGACGCCCGTGCTTTAAAACTTTCCTGGGTACTAATTTTCGTGCTTCCAGCGAATGGGTCAGAAATGTTTGAATAGAAAAAAATCATGGACATTGAATTTAGGGTAAATTTTTTACTTCGAATTTAGGGATATTGCAACACTTTTTCTTGCCATCGAAAGGCTTCTAGGTAGTATTGGTAACATGGAAATTTCATTTTCTACCATGTTTAATATATTTTTTCTTGTCATCAAACCTGTTAATTTTTTTATTTCATTTATATGTAATACCAAAATTTTCGTGAGTAAATATTATGTATTTGCTATGCAATCAGTCATTATTAGTAAATTTAAATTGAAATATTTAAACTAGTAAATTCAATTGAAATATTTAAACTAGTAAATTTGAATTGAAATATATAAATTGATTTAAATTCAAATAAACGTTTTATTATTGTATATCTCTATTTTATCTCTATAGTAGTAGATGTGTATTTCTCCTTCCACTTTAAATGATAGCATTTAAGTGTCTTCTCCATGGCCACAAATTACCCTTGCTAAAAGCATGGCTCAATTAATATAAGTTCGCCATGGTCTAAGCAATAGGAAAGCAAAAACTAATTAAACAAAATTTATATAGCTATGATGAGAAACTATAGACTTACAAACAAAAAAGTGAAAGCCAATAGTAGGGTAGTTAACTATGTTAGGTAAGTAGATCTCGTCTCCTTCCATCATCCCTCCAATATTTATGGTCTCTTTTTTTAAGAATAATTTTTGAAATGGAAAACTATGAGAATCTTCCATAACCCACTATATGATTTTGAAATTTCCAATATTTCCTAAAAGCATATTTTAAGAGTACCCTTGAACAAGAGGATGCATGAATTCTACTAGCAAGGTTTATTGTTTGGCTAGCTCTATATTAAATTGGAGTCTATAGAGAGCTCACTCCCTTATCTAGTACATTCAGAGACAAGAGTAGACATGGATACAAATAGGGTTCTAACCTCCTCTCCTATTCATGCCTTCTCCAACTTGGACTACTTAGGGGCCAACTTCCACACATAGATTATAAAAATGATAGGATCAAATCATTGCCACATAAGGTCACAAAACCCCATGAACCTAGGCCACATACATAATGGGGAATTATGATTGTAGTAACCTATATTAGAATAAAAAATCAACCAACAAATAGGAGACAAGATTTATGCCATGATTACAAGACTTGCCTTCAAACGGAGGGGGAAATGATGAGACAACAAAATTTCTTATGATTTATTGAAAATTTTCATATTTTTGTTGAAACATATTTGTGTAATGGACAAAATGATATAACTAATTAACTTTAAGCTATTAGAAGTAGATTATGAAATGGATTTTCTACACTTTTTTCTTTCAGAGTTGGATAGGCAAATAATTGTATCAAATTTATTTTCTATGTATATTGTTGTATTTATCACGAATATAGGAATTAGTGGCATCAACATGACACAAAACTAATAAAAAGGAATGGTTTCCACAAATATTGGATAGTTGGAAATAACACTATCTAAATAGATGAAACCAACTCTACAATTAATTTAGCTAGCTCAAATTTAGTTGGGTAGCATTAGAATGCATGGAAAAAAAATCTTCTAGTTTAGGAGGGTAGATAATGGAAATATCATTTGTACCATGAATCCTTGTGATCAAATATGGGTCTTAAGTCAACTTATTATTTTCTAAATAACATGTGTAGCTATCAAATAAACTTATGTCCATTGAGATTATAAGGCCCTACTTTATGATCTTGCTCCTTCACTAATTTTAGGGAAAACATCTCTCAAACCAAGAATAACTTAGACTAGAGAATTGCAAGATTGTCTCAAATCATAGTTGATAAGAAGTTTTTATCATATAACTAAAACTCCTCTCAATTAAATGAACGAATAAATTATTTATTAGATATGACATTTTAATAGAGAAGGAGCTAGTAATTGAAATATTTATCAAGTTAGATCATGGAGGGAATAAGATGGTGGGGAACCAACAAGTTTTAAAATCAAATATTTGAAATTCAAGGATCAATTTTGTGGCTTTGGATCCTATACTAGAGAATTGACCTAATATAAGGGAATACCAAATTTAATTGTCAAAATGTATTTCTAGACATAGGGGGTAATAAATATCAAATATATTGAAATATGGGTAAATATAGATGAGATAAGAGTAAATTCATGTGAAAGTTTCAGAGTATGAATTAGTGATGGTTCAAGTAATTATCCCAACTCCATATAACATTGCACTACTTTTTAATTTGTAATTCCATAATTAAGCTATTCTATCAAATGAGTCTAAAAGATAAGTAGGAATTAACATGTAAATACCTATGCGAATTTCACCATTACACCACTTAAAATATCAATGTTGAGTTGATTCAAAAGATGGACAAACACTGTTGACTCAATAGAACTATGAACTAGAAAAAAAATATGCATGAGAGATCTCATTCCCAACAATAACACCCAAATACAATTTTGAATCTTGATGACAACAAACATAACATCGTTAAAAATTTATTAAAATTGAATATATTAAATAAAGTTAAGTTTAAAATAAATCCTCAATTAAAATTTATTAAAAAAAATTTCATTAAAATCGTATATGTATTTAACAATAAATATTGCCTAAATCCTAACTAAACACAATATAATAGAAATAATGAAAATATACCCCCTTACTAGAGTTGGGGAATCAGAATTTTGATTCCCTCTAGTTATATTCTTGGACATTGGATGCATGGGGGAGTTCAAGCGTATAAAATGTCACCTAACATAATGCATAGTAGCTAGTTAGGCTCTAATTAGGCAATGACCTTCACTTTATTCAATGTAACACTTTCTCTATTTCATAGTTCTATCCCATGAGAAGGAATGGAATACAATTTTTTTCATAGTGGAACAAAGAACATCTTCAAACCTTCACTATTGCACGTGCAACTAAGGAATTCCAATATAAAACTTATTATTGGTTATTTGTACAATTACTAACAAAATTACACCATTTAAAGCCATGCATAAACTCTTATGATGATCTTGGATACCTATTTCAGACTCTTTGGCCAAATCAAATTAAATGTTATAAAAATAATTTTAGAACCTTTTATTTTCATTATTAAAGTTCATAGAAAACTACACACAATTCAACAATAAAGGTGTCCATTGCTTATTGCATGCTTCCACAGTTTGGAATTGACTTATTGTAAATGTTCACATTGTAGTTTATTTTGGACTTGACTCATTGGTCAATGTAAAAATTGTGATTTATTTGGAACTTGACTCTTTCATTAGTGTTCACATCATAGTTAGTTTTTGACTTGACTCATTAGTCAATGTTCACATCACAATTTATTTTTTACTTTACAAATTGGTAAGTGTTTAGATCCTAGTTTATTTTTTACTTGACTCTTTTGTCAATGTTCACATCGGAGTTTATTTTTGACTTGACTCATTGGTCAATGTTCCAATCACATTTTATTTTGGAATTGACTCATCAGTAAGTGTTCACATGAGAGTTTATTTTCAGCTTGATTCATCGCAGTTTATTTTAGACTTGATTCACCTATCATGATCAATAGTCATATTACAATTTATTTTTGACTTGACTCATTGATCATTGTTCACATGTCAATTATTTAAACTTGACTCATTTATGAAAGTTTATATCACAATTTATCAATTTATTTTTGACTTGACTCATCTATCAATATTCATATTGCAGTTTATTTCGACTTTGACTCATCCGTCAGGTTCACATTGCACTTTATTCTTTAACCTAAGAGAGATATTTTTTAAGAATTTGGATTATTATGAGTCACCATGAATGTTCTCATTTAAAAAAAAATCTCTTCCTCATTTATCGCAGACCATTCCTCGCACGTTACTGAGCCTATAATCCATTCAAAACCTTCTCACTCTTCACGAAAAGGGTCAATTCTATTGTAATCGGCAATGTACAGGGTAAAATAACTTCATTTTCAAGAGTCTTCGGTCATACCAAATTAAATCTTCACATGAAAATTCGCCACATTTCATTTGTATTATTAAATTTAGTAGCGACTTGTAAGCAATCGATAATAGAAGTATCTACGCGTCTGGACAAAAGGAAAAGGAAATTGGGGATTCTTGCCTTCTAGGGTTCTCAATCTAATCATGTAGAAGTTTAGTATTGCAAATTTCATAACATAAAGTTTAGGGTTGTGTAAAAGTTCGTTCAAGATTTCAATTTAGGATTGGTGTTTTGAATTTGAGGATTAAGTTTGCGAAGGAAAATTTGATTTTATCTAAAACATAATTTATATTTCACACTATTTAAATCATATAGAATTTTAAATTAAAAACGGGTGCACTTTCAATAAAATATTTCTTATATGCAATTAATATTTATGCATTCTTGTTTGTCAATTTTAATATATTTTTTAGTATTTGTCTAGTTTTAATATAGAATAAAAATGGGCATCTAACTTTATCCTTAGGACAAAATGGTACCGAGATAAGAGACAATCTCTATTAATGTATCGTGTGAAAACAATTATTTAATAAAGTTGAGGAGTAAATGATTTGCCTTAAGATGGCATGCACTTTTTTTAATGTGAAATGTTTAAAATAAATTCAAAATTATTGTTGTTGCCTTGCCTTCCACATTTCTCTCATTTTATGGTAGCACCAAACTAATATACAATAAAGATATGAGAGTGATGTCATTAGCAATAAAAATTTGAGAGTATTTGGGTCTTTCTCTCTACCGAAACCTTCATATACTACCTTGAGCTTGTCTTAGTCTGCAATTTACCTTCTTTCTTATCATGTCATTCTCCAAACATACTGATGATGGATCACAAAGTGTGATTTGAAATGTTGATGCAAAAAAAGTCACAATCAAATCCAGAAGCAGTAATAGATATCACTTTTTTTTTTGAGAAAAAATAACTTTTTAACCTACACAAAACAATAAAAAGACGAAAAAATAGTATTTTTTTATAATCATATAAAATACAAATTAAATTGAAACTATAGAATTTTTCATGATTTTTTTAATTATATTCATTCATTGATTAAACTAATTTAAAATAAAAATTCAATGAATGCAATAGTATCTTATCCTTGGAGGAACTAAAAATTGAACAAATGAAAACAAACACTACAATAATAAATCTATAATATATAAAAATTATTTTCAACATAATATTAAAATTTTGTATTCGATATTATAATGATATATATTTATATACCATTATTTTAACACAAAATGTATAAAGACAAAAAATGATTAATTTCATCTAAAAACTGAAACATATCGCTGCACCAAAATTCACCATAATAAAAATGTTCACCATGACGAAGGATATCATAGTAGCATTTTTCAGATGTTTCAGTTTCTGTGGTAGATAATGTTGTTGTTTGAACCTTACTCTTTGTCTTGATAAAGTTTTATTCCTCTGCAATAACAAGTAAAACCTTTGAACAACCATACACTCTTATCTTCTCTACACTCATCAAATTCCAATAACATTGTGGTATCCTTTGCAATGCCTCACACTTCATTATTGTCAATATTTTGAGTGATGGCAGGGCTCCTCCTTCCACTATTGGTAGCTACTCTATCTTCTCCACCTCTACCATTATTAAAGCCTCTAGCTTGAGAAAAGCTCCTCCCTTGCCAAATTCTTCTGGTAACTTCTCTATGTTAGGGCACTTAATGATCTCTAGGTTCTTAAGATTCTTGAGCTTTTGCAATGGAGGTAGTTGGTTCAACATGTCATAGCTGCACAATCTAATGTAGCCTAGATATTGAAATCCACAAATTGAATTCTCTATATGGTGTAAGTGAGGACATATTAGACAGATTGTCTTCAATTTTTACATGGTAGTCATGTCATGAGGTAGCCTTTCCATATTTGTGAGATACAAATGTATATGTTGCATCTGCTTCATGGTTCCCAAAATTCCTTCTCGAATTATTTCACCATTATATGTAAGTGCCAACCTTTTTAGTTGGTTTAGGGTACCCAAATCCTTAATTGAAAGCTGACCTCTTCTCCATGCATTCCAAGCTAAATGTAGTACGCCTGCCCTAATCAATTTTTAATCTGAGTTTTATCTTAGTTAGTTTATCATAATATAATGATTATAGTCAGATGTATTGATTTAGTGCATATCTGTTAATGTGGTTTTCACACTAGTTGTATGCAAGTTGCTTAGTGTTCCTATTTCATGGTATTAATATTGGGCTAACGCTTTCATTAGTTTATATATGTATGCATGTATGACTCTTGGTTGTAGGAGATTTCAGGTACAATGTCGCATGAGTGCGAGGTTAGTCTTCACCTGGATTTGCAGGTTTGAGTGTACCTATTTAATCCTTAGAGTTGGATTAGGTGGTCGTAAGACCCTAGTTGACCATAGTCGTGCTCAAGTGAGCATCGTCAATCGTCGTCGGTATTCCCTTTTGGTTGGGTTTGCGAGTCGTCTGTCTGCTTGACCTTCTTGGTTTGCGTGTTTGGTGTGTATGGTTAAATTGAGTAAATAGTCCTTAGTATTTAATTTGATTAAATATGTGTTTGTGCATTAAAGATTAATGGACTAAATTAAACAGGATTTCTTTATGTGATTTATCGTTAATTTGAATTGCTCGATTTAAATTGGGAGCAAGTTCAACTAAATGGTTAAATTTAAATATTAAATGTATTATGTTTATGCCTAAGAAAAGAAAGATCTAATTTTAATTGAAATAGAATTAATTTTATCTTCTTGGCATTTTTGAAATGGAAAGGTTAAATTTAATTAATTTAGAAAATCAATTTTAAATTTGAAAGGCAAGTTTAATTTGTTGATATAGTTTAACAGAATCATTTTTGTGAATTATTTTAAATAAAAAATTTAATTCCAAAAATGAAATTTTCTGGTCAACCTTTCCCATATAACCTAGACTTTTGGAAATTTCGGGGATGGAATTTTTTTTGGAGAAAAATATAATTTTGGAAAAATATTTTGGAGGAAATTTGGGGGTTTTGGGAGGAAGATGGTTTTTGGAGCTTGCAGGTTGGGCTCTCCTTCAAATCTCTTCCAGGAATGCGTATGGAGGTAGGAATTACCTTATTTGTCTTCCTTGTTACCAAAGAAATGGTCTGTGGTTGAAAGAAAAATGTTTGTTGTTAAAAAAATCAAGCTTTCAAATTGATTTTAGATTTAATTTGGATATGTGATTTTAAAACTATGCATATGACTGGTGTTCTTGCAAAAACAGTTGAATCATTGTGTTAAAAATGGTTCTTTTTGCCCATATATGGATTCTTGTTGAAAAAAATTATTTGGGGTTTTGATATTCCTCAATTTGTTTTGGGTGTTTGAAACCCATTTGTGTTTGGAAGGAAGAATACCCATCAAAAATTAAAAAAAAAATAAAAATGAAACCAAAACATAATTCATACCAAACTGATTTTCATGGCAAATCAAAACTGTGTTTTTTTAAAAAAAAAGAGAGAATATTTTAGTCTCTGGGAGACTGTATTTTTTTACTGTGCATTTTTGACAGTAAAATGTTTTAAAAAAAAAAAAAAAAAATTTAAATAATAATAATAATTTATACCCACGTGGCAGGGCACAAACCCCCACCACGCGGGAGGTAGCTTGCTACCATGGTAGCAGACTGCTACCAAATGGTAGCAGTGCTGCCCATGGCAACCGCTTGCTACCATTTGGTAGCAGTGCTACCTTGGGTAGCGTGAGCTCCCAAGGGGGGGCCCACGTGGGGTTCCACATGGGTACCCTCCCTCCCCTTATTATATGATTTTTGGTTTTCAAAAAAATAGTAACGTGTTTTCTTTTTTTATATGTTTTTTTTTAAATTAAAAAAAAAATATATATATATTATAATTTAATATTATAATAAATGTATTTTTAATTAAGTTTATTTTTAATTATGATTAAATATTCGTTAAGTAATGTAATAAACTATGATTAATTTGTTATTAATTATTTGTATAATGGAAAGTGTACATTAATTAATGCTCAAATTTTATTTTATTATTAATGAATATTTTTCTAATTAAATACTTAATATGTTAATCCCGTTATTAATTATTAATTTGTTATATTTAATTAATCGTGGATTAATAAATATATTCATTAATTAATAGTTAATTTTGGATTCTTCTATATGTGCATAAGGAAGTAATTTTTGGATTTTGGAAATGATTATCTTAATTTGGATTTTGTATATATTTATGTTTCCTTGATCCGTATAGTGTAACTGGGCTTGGAAAATATGAAACTGTAGAGATTGGTTTTGAACCAGTATGTCAATGATGTTTTAATTGGAGATTAAATATCTTATTTAATTGGTTAATGGTTGTCTGATTTTATGAATGTGAAATTGGTTTAAGAACTCATTATGGCTTTTATGTGTGTTCAATGCTATGAACCTTAGAGAGTTAGAAAACCAAGAACAACCTATACCTAGATGAGGTAGATAACTACAATCTAATATAGATCATGTAGAAAACTTGATCGACTTTTAACGTTTAGATCAATTCGGAAAAGATTGTATTTGCTGAATATTACCTATGCGAGTTTAATTTCTGTATTCGCTTTTGCCTATGTAATGGCAAGTCGTGCTTTATCTGATAGGACCCTATCGTATGGATTGATTTGGGGTACCTATTTCAGTCCTCGGTTCCGAGTTGACTGTTGTTTTGTGGTAGTGTCGTAATTGGTCAGATCCTTTGTGTGGGTGTCGAATGATGATTCATGTTTGACCATGGTTGGTCAGGTCTCTGGTTAGAGTACCGTCAGTAAGTGTACCTCTTTTGAGTCGCGTTTGACCAAATGGATGTTCCCTCCTTTTTGAACTCTGTTCATCTGACCATGTCTATTCCTTAGTTTTTGAGTTCGTCTGAGTATAGTCTAGTGTCGTATGGGAAAGTGGCTTTCGATTGGGGGCCACGCCCAAAGTGGTTGTTGGGTAACCCTTCAAAAGTGAGTCTAATAAGTGATAACCTAACAGTAGATTAGGATGTTAATCTCTAAGTAAGATAATTGTGCCTCACCCATGGGATGAGTGCTAACACAGACTCAACATGCTATGAGAAGGCCTGAAATGGCAAACCATCATCCTTGTCTTCACGAGACGGTGTGTGGGTCCACATGAGGCTTGGATGGGCCGGAGGCTCGGATTAGGTTGCCAGGATAACCCAGTGTATGGGGTTGGAACCTATGAAGACCTGTCATGGTAACCATACCAGGTTGTGTGATGACGCTTGTCCCAATGTTCACTAGTGTGTTGTTGTATTGTCTGATAGGAGTACCTTTGTGGGTCGTCCTTTTGTCTATATCCTTCTGAGTACTTGGTTTCATGTTAGACCTTGGGTGGTGATGACTCAGTTTTGTGGATGCTCTCCTAGACCTTTGTATGAGCTTTGATTATGTTCAACTGGATCCTTTCCTTTTCAAGGATCATTTATGTATTAATTGACCAATGCGGTCGTTTGTATATTGATTATGTTTCGCCTTGATGGCAGCATTGTAAATTATGAGAACCTCATGTATACTTAACTTTATTAATTATCAGAGGGGTCTTGCAGTTGAGCAAACCCGGAGATGTAGCCCTTTAGGGGTGAACTCCGAGATCATCTTGGTGTTATGTGATGCTTTCATTTCTTATATTTCATGTTTAGTGTTAGCATGTATGAATTCCATTTTGATCAAATGCATAAGTGGTTTAGATGAGACTTATCGTAGATGCATGTATGCAATCATCTTTTAAAAATGCAATAAATTGGATTGTGAAAGAATGTAACTTAGAGTAGTGGAATCTATTCAGTTGTTGTTAAGGAAATTAAATACGCATGGAAATATCTCATATGTTTATGATAAAATTCTAGTGTGTTAGAATAGTAGATGCATGGCTTATATTTTAATGAAAAGCTTGAATGTAAAGTATGAATGAATCATAATGGATAAACATTAGCATGTGATTTATATTTCCATCTTTTGAAAGAAATTATCCTTAGTTAAGAATTATCTTGTTTTAAAGATAATCAGCTTATTGGATTAATTGTGTGAGTTAAGTAAATTGTGATATTTAAGTAATCTTGTTGGGAAACTCTTTAGGTGTTAGTTGATGTCTTCCGCTATGTAATCTGAATCTTTGATATCTTGTTGTATCTTAATGTGGTGTAACTTTTTTAAAAAAAATTATTGCACTCTATTCTTGTGTTATGGCTTAATCCCTTTGGGGTTTCCTGGCCAGGCATTACACTATATTTCTAGATCCACCTACATTCAGCTACTTCAAAGACATAAGGTGTGAGATCCCATAAGGCATGCACTGCAGGCTTGGACAAGAAGCAAGATTCAAAAGTTTTAGGGAAGCTAATTTAGAAATGCTGGATGGGAGTTGTATAATATCAGATTGATAAAGATCTAATACTTGAAGGGTTCTAAGGTTTGTGATAGTGTAAGGCAGTTTCTTGATTGGCACACAACATAATCTGAGGCAAACTAAATGCTTCAAACGTCCTATGTTTTTTGGCAAAAACTACAGGGCAGTTCATGACAAATTGAGGACCTTGAGAGTGGTCATACTCCCAATTAATTCCTTTGGAATTTATGTCAAAGAAGTATTACTAGCTAGTAGCAAGTAGCGGATATGGGGAGTTGTGAATGCCTTTGGAACCTTTGTCAAACTGTTGTTCCTTACAAAAATTTTGATGTCTCCCCCACAGACATCAGTTGGAAACTCTCCTAAACCTCTGCATGTCTGAAAGAAGCATTTTTCTTCCTTTTCAGCAATTTGGTGTGCTAAAAAGTGGTGCAATACATCATGCACCCTGAAATTGAGCATGTTTCCGTCGTAATCCTTCATAATTGGTTCGATAAGGCATTGGCCCACTAAAAAATTGATGTATAACTCTCCAATTTGGAGAGGATCCGACCCGACTACTAACCCTTCTCCAGTCCAGTACCTAGTAGCAAGTGCAATATGAATGACTTCATCTTCTGAGAAAGCAGCGAGGTAAAGGAAGCACAACTGCAAGGAAATTTCGTAGCCCCCCAAGTCGGCTAAAGCATCATAGCTTAATCTTAACTTGCTTGAAAGGGAGTGTGTAACATCCTTCTACAACCTCTGGAGTGCAAATTCCCATTCATTTGACTGAGAGACGTCTGCTATTGCCTGCCGAACTATCTTTATGGCTAATGGAAGCCCTCCAAACTCCTTGCAAATACACCTCTCTATTTCTTGGTCAGTGTTCTTGGGGAAAAATCCATCATTGTGTCTATTCAACTCTTCATTTTCTGTCGGTGTCATTTAGTGTGTAGCTTTGTTAGGCAAACTAGCTTTGGGAACCAAGTCTATGCAATGACTGATACTTCTCATAGGTGGTAATCCATTAGGCACATTATCTGATATGATGTATTCATTATCTTTCAACAACTCTTTTATCTCTTTCGGTTGTTCTTCTTCATGCTCCGTATTCTCAATCTTCTTAGGAACTAAAGAAAAACACACATTCTCATGTCTCATTCCATCCAAGACTTTCCTTCTATCCACCAAACAAATTCTAGCATTCGTACAGACTTCACTCTTCAAAGGCTCATCCAAGGGCAACAAGGTTTGCTTCATCCCATTGGCCATAATAGTGTATGTATTCTTCATCCCATCATGTATTGCCTGTCTATTAAACTGCCAAGGTCTACCCAACAAAAGGTGACAAATATCCATAGGCATAATATCACACAAGACTTCATCATGATAACTCCCAATTTTTAATTTCACCTAACATTTCTCACTTACTAACACTTATGATCATCCTGAATCCATGCTATCTGATAAGGCTTAGGGTGTTTCAATCTTTTCAAATTCAACTTATTCACCATCTCTTCTAAAATAAGATTATCTGAACTACCACTATCAATAATAACTTTACATCACTTATCGGATACCTTACATCTAGTCTTGAATAAATTCTTCCTCTACAAGGGCTCTTCATCTCCTCCGGTATGACACAAAGCTCTCCTCATCATCAACAGTTCTCCATCTTCCGGTTTATTAGCTGATCCAATGGGGCTTTCTTCCACCACTGCTATTCTCTCGATATTCTCTGTCTTCTTACATTCGAAATCACGACGTCCTTCTCCTCCATACTTATAGCAAGTTCTTCTAAACACTCTCTTGTCTTGTCTTCTATCATCTTTTCCAAAATTATCATTCTGATAGCCATCTGGTTCTCTCCTCGCGTAGAAATTTCTATCATCTTTCTAGTATGAATTACCTTCCTTGCTTACTTCCTTGTCCTTGTTCTGATCCTTACAGGTTTTGAGCTACCTCCATTATATCCTCTTCCTCCTTGAAATCTTCCTCTTGAAAACCTTCCACCTCTACCTTTCTATCTCTGCTCATGTCTTTTGTTTAGCTTCTCTTCTTCTTTGAGGGCATATTGGTAAGCTTCTTCAATAGTATGCAATTTGATCAAACTGAGTTCATCTTGTATAGACATCTGCAATCCATTCAAATATCTTGCAACTTGTTCAACTTCATCATCAATATGTCCAGATCTGATATTCAACTTGTAACATACTTCAATGTACTCCTTCACACTAGATTCCTTCTACCTCAAATTTTGCAACTTCCAGAATAGATTCACTTGATAATCAACTGCCATAAATTTTGATTTCAACTTAGCAACCATCTGATCCCATGTTTTGATCTTCTCTTTACCTCTTCTCTATCTATCAACCTGCAAATGCTCTCACCAAAGAGATGCATGACCTTTCAACTAGGTACAAGCATATTTCACCTTTCTTTCTTCTGCAGTGTTCTCAAAATAAAAATATTTCTCCATCTTTGAGATCCAATCCATCAATTCATCTAAATCCAACTTTCCATCATATTTCGGTGGGGTAAAATGATGTTTAGTATTCGCCCTACTCAAAACCCTCAAAAGCTTTCTTTGTCTGGATCAATCATTAGTGAGTTTACTTGTTTAGTCAAGAATTCTTCTCCTTCATATTCACCCACATCTTCAATATGTCGGCCTCTTCTCTGGGTTGTCTCAATGACTTCCAACTAGGCTGCAAATCCTCACAACATTTCCATCACAGTAGGGTCTGCATTCCGATGCACTCCACCATTCCTATTTTCTTTTCGCACCATCTTCATGCCAGTCCTCTATAGTTGCAGGCCAGATCCACAATTTTCCACCCTACAACAAAATTTATTAGGACAACACAATCTTTGGAATGAAAGCTCACTCTGATACCACTTGGTGTAGTCACCGGTTAGGGGGGACCTCAAAGAGATCAATCTGGACCAGTTAGCAAGAGTAAACACAATGGAAACACAAGGATATGATGGAGGCAATGCAGAATTGAATGAATTATATCATGAAAACTATTTACAATGAACTGGTCACAACCAAGTTACAAAAACCTAGTCACTGGCATGCTAAAACATGCTTAATTATAGAACAGGTCACAACTGGGACCTCAAATCTTAGGATCTATCTTCTATGTTCTACATCTTAATTGATCTCTTCTTATCTTCATTCCAATGCTCAATTACAATGATTTATATGATCCAAGGGTATCCAAACAAGCTAGAAAGGGATCAAATGCTGAATAAGAAGACCTAATGTGTAAAAACAACAAGGTTGGCCTCCACCAAAGAAATTCCTCTGAAAAATACAAAGGATGAAGTGTAGATCAAAGGAAGGTCGGCCACACACCAAGGAACATCAGAATCAATGTTGAGGGCTTCGCAAGCTGCGAAAGAGATCTGGTAGATTATGTTAGATTACAATTACAAATAGGTCCAGGCAACCGGTTCCAGAGAGCTATCTCGGAAACCGATAGCGATAACTTGCCGGAAAATGATATAAATGCTTTGCAGTTTGGGAATAACGTAGATGATCAAGTCTTCAAGAAAAAATCCAACTGCTTGAGATCCAGTGAGCCAATGCTAGAAAATGCTGAATGAAATGCTGAAACTGCAAAACATAAAGCAAAACTGAAAGGAAATATTTTTGGTTGATGCAAGATTGCAAAGAACCGGGGATGCTCCTGCATCACATTATCTATGAATGATTTTATATGATCTCGATATTTAATACAAATTATTTAAACATATCATCATAAAACAACATACAATATGGATAAAATCTTTGTTATACAATTTGCAAGTAGGAACTATCTTTGAAATTCTAAAGATGCAATATGCAAGAATACTATGGAAGAAAAGATGTAATGTAAAATGAAAGAAACCATTATCCAATAGAATATTTTGGTTCTTGTAACTAAGAAAAATTTTAATCTTCTTTGTTGAATACAAAACAAAATTTGCATGCCTTATTTATTCCACTTTCGTAAATAAATAACATAACCCGAAGTAATTGGAGCCACTTCCATGTTTACTTCTTTCTAAAACCACTCTCTAGTAGTAATTGCAACTACTAAACCTCTTGGGCCTTCTAATCCCTTAAAAAAATTTAATCCCTTAAAAAAAAATTTAAATTTTTTTTTAATCCCTTTAAAAAATTTAAATTTTTTTTAATCCCTTAAAAATTTTTAAACACTTATTAAAAAATTTTAAAATTTTTTAATCCCTTAAATTTTTAAAAATAATTTTAATCCCTTAAAAAATTTTAATGCCTTCAAAAATTTTAAACCTTTAAAATTTTTTAATCCCTCAAAAAAAGTTTAATCCCTTAAAAAATTTTAATCCCTTAAATTTTTTAATCTACTTTATTTTTACAATATACATTTAATATTCTATAATGAAAAACCAAGTCTAAGATACCAAATAAGAATCCATCTTGTTATCACAAATCTAATAAATAATCCCAAACACATAACTCAAAAATCTTTGACATACAAACTAATATATATTAATCTTATTCTTTAAGAAAATATATACTTTATTTTGTTTTATTGAATAAAGATAATATACAATAAAAGAATAATAATTACAAAAGATCTATATAAGAAAAGAGTATGTAAACAATACTAACAAAACATGATTACTTTTCTTTTACATTTACATTTAATTTTTGTAGAATTCTACTTTGTAGATTAACTTGAATTTATCTATAAAACAAAACCCTAGATACTAAAACAATTATGAAAATATAAATTCTGATTTAATGAACTAAACTTAGGAAATCCACATCGAAATATCTTTAGACTAACCAATTAAAGAAGGATTTTGGGTGAAGCAACGCCTGTCAATTAAATAAGTCCTGAACAAAAAAAACAAATTAGTACAAAGGGGCAGGTAGAATAAAGGTCTGTCAAAACCATGCCCAAATCAATAGAGAGATGTCGGTGGGTTAACGGACTTGATTTATGAGCCAAGTGGGTTCACCCATTCACATTGCTCTCTTTCCTGTTTGAAGTTTTTGCCTATCATCTTATTGTCCGTGTATGTTGCACCATAGCACGGAAATGCATGTAAAAGAAATAGTGAAAGTAAAACATGTGAAAGTTGTCAAATTGAATTTGCTTTACTCCAAAAGGTAGTGTAAAATGCTTTGCCTGGTGAAAGCACCTAATTTTCTATGTTTACTAAGTAAGATATTTATCCATTTCCGTAAGTGAAATGAAATATAAAATGTTGAAAAGCTATTCAGGTCTCTGTGGAGCTATAAATTAAATTTTAATAGCATTTCATAGCGTTTGCCTTTCATACAAGCCATCAGATTAGTCTGCTTCTCTCACCAAAGCTTTCACTGCTATTTTTCTATATTTCCTGTGTTCTGATGAAAAAACGCTTTCATTAGAATTTCAATTTTCTTGGAAGGTGCCCCCAAAATGGGTGACCCTGGCTTCATCCCTGGATTTGCTGGTTATGCCATTCAGTTGGCTGGGGATCAGATAATCCATCACATCAACATTGCCATCCGATGCAAGAAAGAGTTGGATGCCCTCAAACTTCTGCTTCCCAGAATTCAAGCAATGAATGTGGAATTGCAGGAGTATCGAAAAGCTTTGAACTCTGGCAAAATGAGTACGTCACCTCACCATCCTTTGCCCTCCACAGTCAACAGCTGGTTGAACGAATTGAATGCCCTTCTGGAGGAAGCATCTGATTTGGCCCAGCACTGCACTGTACGCTCACACTTTCATCTCTTTTCTCGTTACAGAACGAGTAGAAAGATCAGGCGCCTCATTGACAATATAGAAAAGCATATAGCCTCCACGCCTTCCGTTGCTTTTCTGCACCAACTGCAGCAATATGTCGCGAATCGGCAGGTGCTTGAGCAGATTAAAGAGAGATTGGATTATCTTAATCATAGTACTTCAGCAATGGCCAGCGCATCTGGAGATCTCTTTCCATCCATTTATTCGGCCACTTCCAACAAGAAGTATATTGAGGAGGCAGTCATTGTGGGACAGGATTCTGAATCAAACAGACTTGTGGAGTTGATCGATTCACAGCAGCACAAAAATGTGTCTCGTTTAGGACTAGTTGGGAAGGGTGGGGCCGGTAAGACTCTGTTACTCAAACGAGTCTTCAACGGTGACCAGGTACAGAGTCTCTTCCGTAATGATTTGATGCTTTGGCTTACTGTTTCACAGAATCCATCTTTCAATACTCTCCGAGATGATCTTGTGAAACAAATAACTGTTCAAGGAAATGAAAGATTGGACAGTAGAGAGGAAGATCATGTGAAAACTTGGTTGAATCAATGCATGAGAAAGCACAAATTTGCCCTATTTTTAGATGATATTTGGGAAACAAGTGCAGCCTCGCTGTTAGAGGAGCTATGTGTGCCTCATTCTCCACACCACAAGTCTAACATCATCATTGCCACATCCAGAACTACTAGTGTGCTCTCACAGTTGGGTGTCCGGCCTTCATCACTCATCGAAATGCAAGATTTGACTGAGAATGACGGTTGGAGATTGTTTTCTTTCTATGCTTTTCCAGACAGCGGTGGAATTTTGCCGATGAGCATTGACCAAGAAATAGTGATTAGTGTCTGCAAGGAGTGTGGGGGCCTTCCGTTAGCCCTCAAAGTAATTGGGAAGGCAATGGTAAGCGTCACTCTGTCAAATGAATGGGAATTGGCAGTCAAGAAGTTGCAGAATGATGTTACACGCTCTCTTTATGGCAGGTTAAGGCTAAGCTACGATGCTTTGGCCGACGTGGCTGGCTATGGCATTTCCTTGCAGTTGTGCTTCCTCTGCCTTGCTGCTTTCTCAAAAGGTCATGTAATCTATTCTAATGATGCCATTGACTTCTGGATTGGAGAAGGGTTGGTGGCCGGGAGAGATCCTCTTCAAATCGGAGACACATACGTCATTCTGTTAGCGGATCGATGCCTTATCGAACCAATCCAGAAGGATTATGACGGAAATGTAATCTGCTTCAGGGTACATGATGTTCTACATGACTTAGCACAACAAATTGCTGAGAAGGAAGAAAAATGCTTCTTCCAGGCAAGCAAAGGCTTACAGGAGTTTCCTATGGTCGATTGTGCAGGACATATCAGAATTTCTTTAGAAGACAACAGTTTGACTAGGGTTCCTAAAGAATTCCGAGCTCCTTATATCCGCTTCCTGCTACTCTCTTCCAATCCTTCTTTGATGGAAATTCCAACAGAAGTGATTGGGAGTATGACCGCTCTTAGGGTCCTGGATTTGTCACGGACTGCCCTCCAGTCGTTGCCACAAAACATGGGATGTTTGAAGCGTTTAGTTTACCTCGAGTTATCCTTTGTGGCACTCAAGAGATTGCCCAACTCTGTCACTGCTCTTAAAAACCTACAAATATTAGATCTTTATCGATCTGATATTACACAACTCCCGTCCGGCTTTTCTAAGTTGACTTCTCTAAAACTGTTGGACGTTAGTTTCTGCAAACATCTGCAGTGTATGCCTTATGGGATCTCACACCTTACGTCCCTGGAGTACCTGGATGCATTTTCTTCTTCAAATATATAGTGGAACAAGTGCAGAAGGGATCGACTTCCAATTAGTGATTTGTGCACCCTAAACAAACTCAAAAGGTTGGGGCTTCATAATAATGGTGAGATAATTCTGGAAGGAATGTTGGGAACCATGAAGAAGGTGGAATATCTATGTATGCATCTGACGGGTATGGAAAGCCTACCACAAGACATAATTTCCATGTCAAAATTGAGAAAACTTTTATTAACATGTCCTCAGTTACTCCAGATAGAAAATCCATTTTGTGAATTTCAAAATCTGGGTTATCTTAGTTTGTTCGATTGTGGCATGTTGAAACAACTACCTAACTTGCACAATCTTCCAAGTCTAAAGCACCTGCATATCGTTAAGTGCCCCAACATTGAGAAGTTTCCAGAGGAATTTGGCAAGCAGGGGGGATTTCCTAAGTTGGAGGTATTTTCAGTGGTGAAGCTGAGGAAGCTAGAGCAGCTGCCAATAGTGGAAGAAGGAGCACTGCCTTCACTTAAAACATTGACAATAATGAAGTGTGAGGCATTGCAGAGGCTACCACAGTGTTATTGGAATTTGAAGAGTGTAGAGAAGATAAGAGTGTATGGTTGTTCAAAGGTTCTATTTGTGATGGCAAAGGAAGAAAACTTTATCAAGACAAAGATTAAGGTGCAAACAATAACATTATCTATGATAGAAACTCAAACATCAGAAGAGCGCTACCATGATATTCTTCAGCAGAGTGAACATTTTTATTACGGTGAATTTTGGTGTAGTGAGATGTTTCAGCTTTTTGCTAGCATTAATCGATTTTATTTGTTTTGAATTATTTCATTCAAAATAGTGGTATATAAATAATTTTAATATTATGTTCAAATATAAATTGTATATTATTTCAGAATAATATATGTAATTGGAAAAAAAAAAGGTTTCTACTTAATGTTTTTATTTTTGTGTTTTATATAACATTATATATTACAAATTTATCATTGTGATTTGACAATTCTTTGTTAAAGATTATGTTAGAATTAATTCATTTCAATAAGTGTCTTGTTAATTTTTATTTATTTTTTGATAAAAGTGGATGAACCACTGAAATTATATTAAATCTTTATGTTTTTTACATGGTGTCTCGTTCAATGAGCACTGAAGGGAAAGAACCAGTAAGAAAACCCTTCACTATTTCTCAAGAGAACAAAAGCCTATCTACGCATTACAATAACCCATAGGCAACCCAAATAAAACCCCAGATTACATCATCAATCGCATTAGATATAAAGGAAGCTTGAGAGAAGCTTGTAGGAACCAGTGAAGAAGATAACATCCCAAAATGAAGCCACCATATCCTAAACAAAATTAGTGCCATCACCCCAAAAAACCAATCTGTCTATGCACCACATGAATCGAAGGCCCTACAAAGAACAAAACACAAAGTCAGAAGAGAACCAAGTAAAAGTAATCTTGTTAGCATAAAAATGGTTAGCAAACATATGCCCATTCATATAAGAAGCAGAGAAGGATGAAGAAAACCCTTAGGAATCAGGATGAGGCCAATCCACTAAATAGTCCATAACAAAAGCCATAATAACAACAACAGGATAAGGAGCCATCTGCACCACCATATTAACTGCACTTTCCAGTTCCTCAGAAAAAGCCACCAACTACCAAATTTGCCAAGAACTCTCCAAATAATGCATAACATTATGTATTCTAGAAGCAAAAAAAAAAGAATGAATGCCATGCCTGCACACCATCCAGAATACAACAATGAAAAGGATAACCACTGTATGATTATCATATCATCATAAGAGAAAATGCCAAGCATGAAACCTCATACCAAAAGATGAAATTTCCTCATATCTTACAATAGACCCAGTCATTAAACCAACTTCTGAAACAACAAAACACCAGCAAAGTGAAATGATTCAATAGAAGGACCAGTTCCACTTAATGTGAAACAAAACCTCATGGAAAAGTTACCCACATCCAACCACAAAGAGAAATGATTACCAAAAAAGCAGAGAATCAGAAACAATGTAATTTAACAAAATCCAACCACGAAAACTAATGATTAGCATGGAAGATCCGATACCAAAGAAGTCCCCAAAATATCCAATGGAAACTGAGGTATCCACCTACCGCGATGATAATCCCAAAAAACCATCATGCAGCTTCATGGGACAAGACAATGCCAATCAAGAAGTCAATAAATACTAGAATGAAAAAGATCTAATACTGGAAGGTTTCAAAGGGTAACCACAGAGTAAGGGCAGTTTCTTGATTGGCACAAAGCATAATCTGAGGCAAACTAAATTCTTCAAACATCCAATAATTTTTGGCAACAACTGGAGGGAAGTTTGTGATAAATCCAGGACCCTGAGGGAAGTCATACTCCCAATCACTTCTCTTGGATTTTTTGTGAAATAAGTATTACCATATAGTAGCAAGAAGCGGATATGGGGGGATCTAAATACATTTGGAACCCTAGTCAAACTGTTGCTCCTTAATGAAATTCTCATGTATCTCCCATAGTCATCAACAGGAAACTTAGATAAACCTCTGCGTGCCTGGAAGAAGCATTTTTCTTCCTTCTCAACAATTTGGTGTGCTAAAAAATGGTGCAATATATCATGCACCCTAAAATTGAGCACCTTTCTATCGCAATCCTTACTAATTGGTTCAATAAGGCACAAGTCCACAAACAAATTGATGTATATCTCTCGAATTTGGAATGGATCTGGCCCAACCACTAAACCTTCTCCCATCTAGTATGTAGTAGCAAGTGTAGTATGGATGACTTCATATTCTAAGAAGGTAGTGAGGTAGAGGAAGCACAACTACAAGGAAATGCCATAGCCTAGTAAGTCGGCCAAGCATCGTAGCTTAATCTTAATCTTCTTGAAAGCCAGTGTGTAATATCATTCTGCAATCTCTGGAGTATGAATTCCCATTCATTTGACTGAGAAATGCCTTCCATTGCTTGCCCGATTACTTTGATGGCTAACATAAGCCCTTCACACTCATTGCAAACGTGCCTCGCTATTTTCTCATCAATACTCATGGGAAAAACTCCATTACTATGTGGAAAAGCATGAGAAGAAAATAATCTCTAGCTGTCATCCTCTGTTAAGTCTTTCATTGAATGATTGATGAAGGTGGAGCACCCAATTGTGAGAGCACACTTTTACTTCTGGATGTGGCAATGATAATATTGGAGTTGTGACGTGGAGAGTGAGGTACACAAAGCTCCTCTAACAAGCAGCTTGCACTTGTTTCCCAAACATTGTCTAAAAATAGGGCAAACCTGTGTGTATTCATGCTTTCATTCAACCAAATTTTTACATGGTCTTCGTCTCTCCTATTGAATCGTTCATTTGCTTTAAGAGTTATTTGATTGACAAGGTCATTTCTAAGAGCATTGAAAGACGGATCTTGTGAAACAGTAAGCCAAAGCATTAAGTCATTGCAAAAGAGACTCTGTAACTGGTTACTGTTGAAGACTTGTTTGAGCAACAGAGTCTTACCGATCCCACCCTTCCCAACAAGGCCAAAAAGAGACACATTTTTGTGCTTCTATGATTTAATCAGATCCTTAATTCTACTTGATGCAAAATCTTGTCCGACGATAAGAGCCAACTCAATGTAGTTTGTGTAGGGAGGAGTTGAATGAGTAGATGGAAAGAGATCTTCAGATGTACTGGCAAGTGCTGAAGTATGCAGATTAATAGCATGTTCCCATACGACTACTTAGCTTATTTTCACTAGCAGCGGTTGCAAACCTTTTTTAGGAAATATCTGTGCTACTGGTGGCCCCATGAGTATTTATTTTTCTATTTATTTTTAAGAGAAATCTTCAAATTGGTATTAATAATATTAGTAATAATTTGTGCACAAGAAAAAATAGAAATAAAATCTTAAAAGAAAAGAGGGAAACAAATTTGTGGAGCCACGTGGCATTTTTGGCAATATGTTGTTGCTGCTTATTTCCAACCCCTCTATTTTCCCATAGCTTATTTTCAATTCCTAAATAATAGCTACTCCACTTAAATAGAAAAAGATTTTAAATTATCCTTTACCAACAATTTTAAATTTGTATGGGAACACTCCAACTGCTTAAAATTAAGCAGAAAATGTGTTGGTGTAAATAAATATTCATCATGGATATTATTACACTTTACTTAAGTTAACTTAGGATAATGCATTTTTTCTTAGTTTGGATATGAGACACTTAGGGAAGTGTGCACATAGGGATATAGCTTGTAGGAGAAATTCCACCTTTTGTGGTTTTATTTTACTGTTACACTCCACATTCGGTGGGTCATCCACCTCTTGTGGATATTATATTTATTCTCCTACCTACCCCTAGTATTTCTTACCTACCCTTGTTTCTCATTGAGCCACATGTCATGATTGTGTGATTGTATATCCATATGGCCTTGCCTATATAAACGGGCTCATATTCATTGTATTGGTGAATCCAGTTGATCATTTGTATATTGATGAGAATACAGTTTGTTCTTGTCATTTTATTGTCTCTATTTATGTTTCTCATTGTTCCCTTGATCTTGGAAAAATATCACATGGTATTAGAGCTATTGGGGTTTCATTGATTGGTTTTGGGAGACATCTTGGAAGGCTTGTATTTTCGGATCTGAGGTACTGCACATTTTTGAGGCATCTTAGAGAGTTTTCGACCTCACCATTGGGTCCAGGGGGTCGTTTCCATAAAAATCGGGTATAAACTCAACCTATTTTAGCGAAAGTCAAATTTTGGGTGTTGGAGAAATTTTTTGCCGAATTCGGATGGTATGGTACGAAATTTTTCAGATTTAAAAAAAAAAAAACATTTGAAAATTTATTTTGGGGTTTTGTACCTTCTGCCCAGTCAGTAGAGCACAGTTAGTGCCCAGTCAGCAGCGCACAATCAGCCTAGTCCAAGGTGCGATGAACATTTTGATGGTCATACTACCCTCAAATTTAGCATAGTGTTTTGCTGAAGTCAGCATTTTTTGAAAATTTTAACCCCTCTCCATTCAGCAGTTTGGATTTTTGGGTCAACTTTGGAGGCTCATAACTTGCTCAATTTTGTTCCTTTTTGGGTGCAATATTTTTTTATTTGGGCTAATTTTTTGTGCTCTTCGCAGTGGTCTGGTTATTTTCTAATTTTGGTGAACATGTTTTTCATAATTTTTGGATTCTCTCAGTTGTACCTATCCAATCCTCAATTTTGCAACTTCAAAGGCTTCATTTGGGCTCATACAACCTTCTTTTCAAGTGTTGTTTTTTTTGAAAGTGCATAATTTTTTGTCTACTTTCATAATCTATGATCAACTTTTAGAGATTTTGAGTGTATATTGTACTTTTAGATATTGGTCCTTTTTGGCCTCTTTGGTACTTGTAATTTTCTTGGATCTTAGTTTAGATCTTTTGCTTTATTAGTTTGAGTCTCCTTTGGCCTCATTGAGGCAGTTGTAAAGTTGAAATCAGAAGTCCACTTTACCATTTTTTGTAAGTGGCCCATTGTACATGCACTAAGTATAAAGTGCCAAATCATCATTTTTTTTTGGGGGGGGGGGTTTCTTCGATCGAGTGAATTTGGGGGGTGTCTTGTGTGATTGTGCCTCTCTTTCCTTGTGCTCTTTCATTTTTGTTGCAATGAGTCTTCATAAATTTCCACCTTTAACTCCACATAATTATGTATCTTGGAAAATTAAAGCATGGAGTAAATTAATGGAAAAGGGTCTCATGCATTACATAGATGGAACTATAGAAGTGCCACCAGATCCTAAGACTGATCCTAATGCTTAGTTAGAATGGCTCACTAAGAATTGCATGGCTCTTGGAACTTTACACAAGTATGTATCAGATGATGTCATCTTTCATATTGAGAAGTGTACTACAATCAAAGAGGCTTGGGATATATTTCAGAAATTGTATGGTCAAGTTGACAAAATCAAAGGTTACAAGATTGACAATGAGCTCACCAACTTGGATCCCAAGAATTTTGATACAATCCAACATTATGTCACCAAAGCAAATGAGCTAAGAGAAAAGCTTAAGGATTGTGGAATTGACAAAAATGATGCTCAGTTGATATTCAACTTGTTGGACAAGCTTGCACAAGAATATGCCGCATTTGTTTCTAGCTTCCAAACTCATTGTTTGACAGTGGGGAGTTCCTACACTATGCCTTCATTTGATGCTTTCATAGAAATGTTGATGTTGGAACAATCTAAGTTGTTGAACTTGGGGCTTTTCAAGTCTTCAAAGTCCAAGGATTTGGTAGCTAATCAAGGGAATCAGGGAGTTCAAGGCAAAGATTCCAACAAGAAGAAGAAGCAATCTAAGTTAAAGCCACAACATGAAAAATGGCAATCATCTTCTCCATCACAAGGCAATTTTTCATCCTCTTCCAAGAAGCGGACACCACCTAAGAACGATAAACCAACTTGTGCTTATTGCAAGAAGTATGGTCATGATGAGCATCAATGCCACACCAAGCAAGTTGATGAGTTGACAAATCTTCTTAAGAAAAACAACATCAACTTGCCATCCACCTACACAAAGAAGGATTCCACTCCTTCCTCTTCCTCACAGTGTAAGGGAAAAGGGCAAGCATTTATGGCTACAACATGTTCTTCACAATAGTGGATACTTGATTCGGGTGCCTCTTATCAAGTTGGTTCTACAAAGGAGCAGTTTTCTTCATTGGAGCCATCAAAGGTACCTCACATTTACATAGGAGATGATACACAAGTTGAGGTTGAAGGGAAAGGTTCAGTTGAAATGGATGATGGAACATTTGAGAATGTTCTCTATGTTCCTAACTTGTCTACCAACCTTCTCTCTATCTACCAAATCACTCACTATGGGAATGGGAAAAAGGTTGAGTTTACACCTGATTCAGTTGTGGTAAAGGAACTTGATAATGATGCCTTGCTAGTAGTGGGACAAGTCAATGAAAACTCAAAGGCTTTATTCATTTTCCCACTTTGTGCCAAGTTCTTCTTCTAGGGCCTTGCTTACTCATTCAAATTCAGAAAGTAATCTACGGCATGAGTGGTTTGGCCACCTCAACTACCGCTATCTTCAGCAGCTCAGCACCAAAGACATGGTCACAGGTATGCCTCGAATCAGTTTTTCAGAGGGTGTATGTGTAGGATGTTCCATGGGCAAGCATCCCAAAGAGAAGTTTGATAATGGGAAAGCTTGGAGAGCTTTGGAAGTTCTTCAACTTGTTCACAACGATGTAGTAGGTCCATTTCCATCACCTTCATTTAGTAAGGCCCGCTATGTCCTCACCTTCATTGATGACTACTCCCGCTTCACTTGGGTCTACTTTCTTATTCATAAGAGTGAAGTACTTGATAGATTTCAAGACTTCAAGACTCGTGTGGAGAAGCAATCCGGGAAAGTGGTCAAGATTCTTCGTACAAACAATGGAAGGGAATATGTGAACAAAAGACTTGAGGATTTTTGTACATTTGACGGGATTGATCTTTAGCATTTTGTTGCATACACTCCATAGCAGAATGAAGTTGTAGAGCACAAGAATAAAACTCTCAAAGAAATGGCTAGTTGGATGATACATGCATGTTCTCTTGATCCAGCCTTTTGGGCAGAGGCTATCAGTTGTGCCACACACATCCAGAATTAGGTTCCTCACAAAGATTTGCAAGGTATTACTCCTTTTGAAGCTTGAGCTGGTAGGAAACCGATTGTGAGACATTTCAGAGTCTTTGGGTGTCCAACATGGGCTCACATACCACCACAGACATGCAAGGCATTGGAACTGTAGAGTAAGCCTTGTATTTTTGTTGGATATCCTAAGGGTGTTAAGGCATATAGATTGATGGATCCTGAGACACATGAGGTGTTTATTGAGAGGCATGTTCACTTTGAGGAAATCTCTCCTAGCTTAGCCTCTCTACCTCCTCCACCTTCCTCCATTGTGGATAGTGATGCCAGTGATTCAGATGATGAGACTCCTTCAACTCTGACTCATAGGGTTAGACCTCTGCAGGGTCCACTTGCAGTTCAGGAGCCTCATTCTCCACCTCTACCTAGACCTCATTGGGCTCAACAGACACTTGAGTCAGCATTTTCTCTTGTTGGGGATCCTTCAGATACACAGAGGGCTCGATCACAACATCAGGACCTTCCACATGCATTCATTTCTACCGCTTCCAACCCGTAGACATTTTGGGAAGCATCAGGGGTTCCTGAGTGGGACCAAGCCATGGAGGAAGAGTATGGTTCCTTGATGAGTAAAAACACATGGAATTTAGTCTCTCTCCCTAAGGGAGAAAGATGGTTCGATGTAAGTGGATCTATCAGACCAAATTTGCAGCGGATGGTAGTGTGGATAAGTATAAGTCTCGGCTTGTTGTGAAAGGTTTCTCTCAGGTTCCAGGTGTTGACTATACTGAGACGTTTGTGCTCGTAGCCAAGATGAACTCCATTCACTTGACACTTGCTATTGTCGCAGCTCATGGATGGGCTTTACATCAGATAGATGTGAAGAGTTCTTTTCTTCATGGGGATCTTGATGAGGATATTTATATGGAGTAGCCACAAGGTTTCATCCAGGATTCTTCCTTGGTTTGATGACTAAGAAAATCTCTCTATGGCCTTCAACAGGCCCCCAGGGTTTGGTACGCCAACATGGATTCCTTTCTTCTTTGAGCAAGGTTCACCAGGTGTCATTCTGATCCGAATGTCTACATTTTGTGACATGATGACGCACACTTGATACTTGTGCTCTATGTTGATGATTTGATCATTACAGGGAGCACCGCATCCATCATTAGTAGTGTCAAATCTGCTTTGCATGATAGATTTGCTATGACTGACTTGGGTCTTTTGCATTATTTTCTCAGGATAGATATTTCACAGTCATCTTTTAGGATCACTCTTTCACAACCCAAGTATGCTCTTGATCTTCTTGCACGCTTTCACATGGCTGATTGTAAGCCTGCCCCGACTCCCTTTCTTTTAGGAGTTAAGCTTGAGCCTCGATGTTCTTCTCCACCAGTTGATGCCACATTGTATCGTTAGTTTGTGGGTAGTCTCATTTACTTGACTCAAACATGCTCTGATATTTTATTTGTGGTTGACATGGTTTCCCGCTTCATGCAGGAACCACATGAGCTTCATTGGAAAGTCATCAAATGCATCCTTCATTACATCCAGGGTACACGTCACTATGGGATTCACTATGTAGCAGGCACAGGATTTCGCTTGGTTGGTTACACAGACTCCGATTGGGTTGGCGATCTTGATGATCGTAAGTCTACTTCAACTTATAGTTTTCACCTTGGTTTAGGCCCCATTTGTTGGCAGAGCAAGAAGAAGCATGCTATTTCTCTCTCTTCGACTGAAGTTGAGTATCGAGGAGCTGTTAACACAGTGACTAAGACCATTTGGCTTTAACAGATTCTCACAGAGTTTGGGTTCACCACTCCACGACCGACAGTTCTACATTATGACAATTAGAGTTCTATTGCAATGTTGAAGAACTCGGTCTAGCATCAACAGACCAAACACATCGAGATCCATATGCACTACATCTGAGTGTTGATTCAGGAGGAGGTCATTGATTTGCAGTATTGTCCTACAATAGAGTAGGTTGCCAAAATCTTTACCAAACCTTTCACCGAGAGTAAGTTCCAATAGTTGCGAGCTCTCTTGGGGGTACGTGATGTCTCATTAGGGGAGTCAGTTGACTTCTCTTTCCTCTCTTATGGGGGGACTTTTTCCTCTCTTAGATTTTTTCCTTCTTCTTTGAGAGTCTTTTGTACATTCATCTCTCTTTTGGGGGGGAGTTTTTTTCCTACTGGGTTTTCTCCCTTTCTCTGTTTGTGAGAGATTGCATTGCATAGGTTTGCTTGCATTTTCATATTGTACATGGGTACCTATCATGGCCTAGTAGTCGAGACCCATCTTGCATTGTTGACTGGAGTCTTCATTCCCCTAAGTTGCACTTAAGGGGGTGTTGGTGTAAATAAATATTCATCATGGATATTATTATACTTTACTTAAGTTAACTTAGGATAATTCATCTCTTCGTAGTTTGGATATGAGACACTTAGGGAAGTGTACTACACATAGGGATATAGCTTGTAGGAGAAATTTCACCTTTTGTGGTCTTGTTTTGCTGTTACACTCCCCATTCGGTGGGTCATCCACCTCTTGTGGAATATTATATTATTTCTTCTACCTACCCCTAGTATTTCTTACCTACCCTTGTTTCTCATTGAGCCACATGTCATGATTGTGTGCTCATATATCCATATGGCCTTGCCTATATAAGCGGGCTCATATTCATTGTATTGGTGAATCCAGTTGATCATTTGTATATTGATGACAATACAGTTTGTTCTTGTCATTCTATTGTCTCTCTTTATGATTTTCATTGTTCCCTTGATCTTGGAAAAATCTCACAAAATGGAATGAGAGGATGTAGAAAAGCAACAGAAGGTGTGGAAGCTCTGAGTGAGTTTCCTAATCTTTATGCTCATTGTGTAATGATAAAAGAGATGAGAGTATGCAGGTACAATGCAGTGCTGGGTCAAATCAGATGCTTCATCCAGAAGAGCATCCAATTCGTTCAACCAACTATTTACCATGAAAGGAAAAAAAAAAAAGGGGTGAGAGAATGTGTTCAGTTTGCCAGAGTTCAAAGTTTTTCTATATTGTTGCATTTCCATGTTCATTAATTGAATTTTGAGAAGCTGGACCTTGAGGACATCCAACTCTTTCCTACATCTGATGGCAATATTGATGTATTGAATAACAACATTTTGGGGCTACCTGAAAATTGGAATTCTACTGAAAGTCTATTTCTGAGGGAAAGCGAAGGAAATGCAGCCAAATAGTAGCTAAAGCTCCTGCCAGAGAAGCAGGCTAATTGTTGGTTCCTTTGAGATGCTATTAATTAGTAGTCCTACAGAGACCTCATTAGACACCAATCTTTGTTACATAGGAAAGTGTAGAAAGAACTTATAAAATAACCTATAGAAACAACTCAATTTAACCACGCGGATCATAAACCTGTTAATTCTTTTATTTCATTTAGTCATTATTAGTAAATTTCAATTGAAATATTTAAACTAGTAAATTCAATTGAAATATTTAAACTAGTAAATTTCAATTATATTTCAATTGAAATATTTAAACTGATTTAAATTCAAATAAACTTTTTTATAATTGTATATCTCTATTTTATCTCTATAGTAGTAGATATCTATTTCTCCTTCCACTTTAAATGGTAGCATTTAAGTGTCTTCTCCATGGCCATAAATTACCCTTGCTAAAAGCATGGCTCAATTAATATAAGTTCACCATGCTCTAAGCAATAGGAAAGCAAAAACTAAATAAACAAAATTTATATACCTATGATGAGAAAATATAGACTTACAAACAAAAAAGTGAAAAATATATACATCAATATGAATTTATTAAAATTGAATATAATAATTAAAGTTAAGTTTAAAATAAAGTCTCAATTAAAATATATTAAAAATGTTTTATCATTAAAATTCATATATTTATTTAGTAATAAATATTGCCTAAATCCTAACTAAACACAACATAATAGAAATAATGAAAATATACCCCCTTACTAGAGTTGGGGAATTAGAATTTTGATTCCCTCTAATTATATTCTTGGACATTGGATGCATGGGGGAGTTCAAGCATATAAAATGTCACCTGACATAATGTATAGTAGCTAGTTAGGCTCTAATTAGGCAATGACCTTTAGTTTATTCAATGTAACATTTTCTCTATTTCATAGTTTTATCCCATGAGAAGGAATGGAATACAGTTTTTTTCCTAGTGGAACAAAGAACATCTTCAAACCTTCACTATTGCAAGTGCAATTAAGGAATTCCAACATAAAACTTATTATTGGCGAGTTGTGCAATTAATGACAAAAATACACCATTTAAAGCCATGTATAAACTCTTATGATGATCTTGGATACCTATTATGCAACTCTTTGGCCAAATCAAATTAAATTTGATGTAAAAAAATTTAGAACATTTTATTCTCATTATTAAAGTTCATAGAAAACTACACACAATTGACAATAAAGGTGGCCACTGCTTATTGCATGCTTCCACACTTTGGAATTGACTTATTGTAAATGTTCACATTGTAGTTTATTTTGGACTTGACTCATTGGTCAATGTTCACATTGTGATTTATTTGGAACTTGACTCTTTCATTAGTGTTCACATCATAGTTAGTTTTTGACTTGACTCATTAGTCAATGTTCACATCACAATTTATTTTTTACTTTACACATTGGTAAGTATTTAGATCCTAGTTTATTTTTTACTTGACTCTTTTGTCAATGTTCACATCAGAGTTTATTTTTGACTTGACTCATTGGTCAATGTTCACATCACATTTTATTTTGGACTTGACTCATCACTAAATGTTCACATGAGAGTTATCACGATCAATGGTCATATTACAATTTATTTTTGACTTGACTCATTGATCATTGTTCACATGTCAATTATTTAAACTTAACTCATTTTTGAGAGTTCATATCACAATTTATTTTTGACTTGACTCATCTGTCAATGTTCATATTGGAGTTTATTTCGACTTTGACTCATCCCTCATGTTCATATTGCACTTTATTCTTTAACCTAAGATATATATTTCTTAAGAAATTGGATTATTATGAATATTCTCATTTAAAAAAAAAATCTCTTCCTCATTTATCACAGACCATTCCTCGCACGTTCCTGAGCCTATAATCCATTCAAGAACTTCTCACTCTTCACGAAAATGGTCAATTCTATTGTAATCGGTAAAAGAACTTCATTTTCAAGAGTCTTCGGTCAAAGCAAATTAAATCTTCAGATGAAAATTCGCCACATTTCATTTGTATTATTGAATTTAATAGCGACTTGTAAGCAATCGATAATAGAAGTATCTACGCGTCTGGACAAAAGGAAAAGGAAATTGGGGATTCTTGCCTTCTAGGTTACGAAAAGATTACTTGGGGATTCTTGCCTTCTACGGTTCTCAATCTAATCATGTAGAAGTTTAGTATTGCAAATTTCTATGAAGTTTAGGATTGTGTAAAAGTTCGTTCAAGATTCTAATTTAGGATTGGTGTTTTGAATTTGAGGATTAAGTTTTTTGAGGAAAATTTGATCTTATCTAAAACGTAATTTATATTTCATACTATTTAAATCATATAGAATTCTAAATTAGAATAGGATGCACTTTCAAATAAAATATTTCTTATATGCAAATAATATTTGTGCATTCTTGTTTGTCAATTTTAATATACTTTTTAGTATTTGTCTACTTTTAATATAGAATAAAAATGGGCATCTAACTTTATCCTTAGTACAAAATAGTACCAAGATAAGAGACAACCTCTATTAATGTGCCTTGTGAAAACAATTATTTAATAAAGTTGCAAGGGTAAATGGTTTGTCTTAAGATGACATGTACTTTTTTTAATGTGAAATGTTTAAAATAAATTCAAAATTATTGTGGTTGCCTTGCCTTCCACATTTCTCTCATTTTATGGTAGCACCAAACTAATATACAATAAAAATATGAGAGTGATGCCATTAGCAATAAAAATTTGAGAGTGTTTGGGTCTTTCTCTCTACCCAAACCTTCATATACTGTCTTGAGCTTGTCTTAGTCTGTAATTTACCTTCTTTCTTATCCTGTCATTCTCTAAACATCCCGATGATGGATCACAGAGTGTAATCCGAAACATTGATGCAAAAAAAGTCACACAAACAAATCCAAAAGCAGCAATAGATCTCTTTTTCTTTTTGAGAAAAAATAGTTTTTTTACCTACACAACAATAAAAAGATGAAAAAATAGTATTTTTATAATCATATAAAATACAAATTAAATTGAAACTATAGAATTTTTAATGATTTTTTTATTTATGTGCATTCATTGATTAAACTAATTTAAAATAAAAATTCAATGAATGCAATAGTATCCTATCCTTGGAAGAACTAAAAATTGGACAAATCAAAACAAACACTACAATAATAAGTCTATAATATATAAAAATTATTTTCAACATAATATTAAAATTTTGCATTCTATATTATAATGATATATCTTTATATACCATTATTTTGACACAAAATGTATAAAGACCAAAATCGATTAATTTCATCTAAAAACTGAAACATCTCGCTGCACCAAAATTCACCATAATAAAAATATTCACCATGACGAAGGATATCATAGTAGCATTTTTCAGATGTTTCAGTTTCTGTGGTAGATAATGTTATTGTTTGAACCTTACTCTTTGTCTTGATGACAAGTAAAACCTTTGAACAACCATACACTCTTAACTTCTCTACACTCATCAAATTCTAATAACACTGTGGTATCCTCTGCAATGCCTCAAACTTCAATATTGTCAATATTTTGAGTGATGACAGGGCTCCTCCTTCCACTATTGGTAGCTGCTCTATCTTCTCCACCTCTACCATTATAAATGCCTCTATATTAGGAAACGCTCATCCCTTGCCAAATTCTTTTGGTAACTTCTCTATGTTGGGGCACTTAATGATCTCTAGGTGCTTAAGATTCTTGAGCTTTTGTAATGGAGGTAGTTGGTTCAACAGTTCACAACTGGACAATCTAATGTAGCCCAGATATTGAAATCCACAAATTGAATCCTCTTTTTGGTGTAAGTGAGGACATACTAGACAGATTATCCTCAATTTTTACATGGCCATCATGTCATGAGGTAGACTCTCCATATTTGTGAGATACATATGTATATGCTCCATCTGCTTCATGGTTTCAAAAATTCCTTCTCGAATTATTTCACCATTATATGTAAGCGCCAACCTTTTTAGTTGGTTTAGGGTACCCAGATCATTAATTGAAAGCCGACCTCTTCTCCATTCATTCCAAGCTATATTTATAGATCCACCTACATTCAGGTACTTTAGAGACCTAAGGTGTGAGGTCCCATAAGGCATGCACTGCAGGTTTTGACAAGAAGCAAGAATCAAAAGTTTTAGGGAAGTTAACTTAGAAATGTTGCATGGGAGTTGTGTAATATCAGATTGATAAAGATCTAATACTTGAAGGGTTCTAAGGTTTGTGACAGAGTAAGGAAGTTTCTTGATTGGCACACAACATAATCTGAGGCAAACTAAATGCTTCAAACATCCTATATTTTTTGGCAAAAACTGCAAAGCAATTCGTGACAAATCAAGGACCCTGAGAGTGGTCATACTCCCAATTACTGTTGGAATGTGAAGTCCAAATTGCATTCTTAGCTTGCAGTGGTTGAGTCATCATGGCTATCTTATGGAAGCTCTGCATAAGAACAAAACATGGGAGCTTGTGCCATTGCCTAAGGGGAGAAAAGCTATTGGGAACAAGTGGATCTTCAAATTGAAGAGAGATTTAAATGACAATTTGGAGAGTTATAAAGCTCAATTGGTGGCCAAGGGGTATGCACAAAAATCTGGTATTGATTTTGATGAAAAAATTTCACCTGTTGTACAGTTAAGTATTGTTAGAGTTGTTTTAGCTCTTGTTGCTAGTCTTGATGTGGAGTTAGAACAATTAGATGTAAAAATAACCTTCCTACACGGTGATCTCTCTAAGGAGATTTATATGCAACAACCAGAAGGTTTTGAGGAAAGAGGCAATGAGAATCTTGCTTATGGGTTGAGAAAATCATTGTATGGTTTGAAACATGCACCAAGCTATTGGTACAAGTGGTTTGATTCCTTCATGTTGAGTCTAGGTTTTAGTAGATGTGTGGCTGATAACTGTGCCTATTTTTAAAGGTATTATGATTGTAGTTTTATTATTCTACTACTGTATGTTGATGATATATTGGTAGCAGGTCCGAGCACGTGTAAAATCATCCATTTGAAAACTCAACTTGCTAGGGAGTTTGAGATGAAGGACTTAGGTAGTGCAAATCAAATTCTTGGAATGAGGATACATAGAGACAAAAGCAACATGAAATTATGGTTGTCACGAAAAACTTACGTGGAGAAGGTTCTACAACACTTCAATATGCAGAAAGCACAACTAGTTAGTACTCCATTTCCTGTTCATATTAAATTGCCTTTTGAACAGTGCCCTAGCACAGAAGCAGAGAAGACCAAGATGTCTCATGTACTGTACTCATCAGCAATAGGAAGTCTTATGTTAGCCATCATGTACACGAGACCAGACATTGCACAAGCAGTGGGAGTTGTCAGTAGGTACATAACGAATCCCGGTACTGATCATTGGAAAACTGTGAAGTGGATTCTTAGATATTTGAGAGGCACTTCAGATGCTACTATTTATTACAGTGGGAGTAGTCTTCAAGTTAATGGGTATGTGGATGCATATTTTGGTGGAGACATAGATAAGAGAAAGTCTACAACTAGTTATGTTTTCTCTTTAGCTGGAGGTGTTGTTCGTTGGGTGTCGAAGTTGCAGGCAGTGGTGGCATTGTCTACTACTGAGGCAGAATATATGGCAGCAACACAAGCTAGCAAAGAGGTGATTTGGCTTCAAAGAATTTTGGGTGAATTGTAAGTGAAGCAAGATAGCATGGTACTGCATTGTGAAAGTCAAAGTGCTTTACACTTAGCACGAAACTCAGCTTACCATTCCAAAACAAAGCATATTGATATTCAATATCACTTTGTTTGTGAAGTGGTAGAAGGTGGACAAATCTCTTTAGCCAAGATTCACACTGATGTAAACCCTACAAATATTTTGATGAAACCTATTAGTAGACAAAAGTTCATTAGGTGCAGAACTTCTCTTGGTCTGCAGATTATGTAATGATAGGCAGCATTGTCAATGGTCTTTCAGTAGAGTAATTATTCAGAGTTTGAAATTCGACTTCAAGTGGGAGAATGTTGGAATGTGAAGTCCGAATTGGACTCTTAGCTAGCAATGGTTGAGTCAACATAGCTATCTTAGCTAGCAATGGTTGCGTCATCATGGAGTACCCATTGTTTATGGTAAAAATAGAAACAATAATATTGAAAGACTAAATAGATTCAACCACAAAACCCTAGCCTAACAACAACAAAGATCCACCATAACATATGAAGTTTACCTAAGACAATGCAAATCAACAAAATCACAAAGATGATACCATCACATATCCAATAGCATTTGAATCTCCATTCTTCCTATCTCCATTGATCTTGCTTGATATATTTGTTCTCAGATTTTATGTGTGCACAAGGGCTCAACAAAGAATGGAAATGTGGTTGATAGCTTGATCGCATATGAAAGTTTGAATGCTAGAATGCTTGAAGGATTGATTAGGGTTGATAATGAAGGAAGCATCTCCTTATATAGAAGACACTATAAGAAATGGAGGGATAATATTAAGAGGTGTAAAAGATAAATGGTCGGCTAGGATTAGAGGGTAGGTAGAAGAAAATAAGAAAATAATGAGAGGGTAGGTAGTGTAGGAATTAAGAGATGAATGGCATGTGTCATAGGTAGAAAAGGCTAATGAATTAATTAAATAAATAAATATTTATTTAATTAATAGAAGAAGTGGTATCAATTAAATAAATAAAAGTATTTATTTAATTTAGAAAAAGGATAATTTAAATAAATAAATGTATTTATTTAAATGAGAAAAAGCTAGAAGAGGATAAATGAATTAATTAAATAGATAAAGATTTATTCAATTAATAGAATAATTAGGCTAAAATAATTAAATAAATAAAGATATTTATTCAATTAAACTAGACATTTTAGGTATCTACATTTTGCCCCTCTTTGAGACAATGCAGCTTGTTGCGCTGTTTCAAAGAAGATAAGATGAACTGATACAAAGTTTCATCAAGATGGGAATGATATGCTCCCTCGAGAGATTGGATAAAAATGTCTGTAAAGATTGCAGACAATCTCTCGATAAGAAAGAAAGGCAAGAAAAGATTGACAAGATAGGATAAAGTGACAGAGTCATGGGATAAAGAAGACTAACATGGGAGGCTAGGGATAGGGTAGTCTATAAGATAGACTACAAGTGAAAACATCCTCACTATCATCCACACACCTAAGAGATCAGAGTGCAGAGAGAGTAGAGAGAAATCAACAATGATGACATTAGTGCACAGATTCAATCATTTTCGTCGATATCAGAGGCCAGGATATGCTGGAGAGCTAGTAAGTACCAAAAAACCTCCTTGTATCTTGGTGCATTAATTGTTGTCATAAATGCATGTCGGGTAGGGTAATAAATGGGCATTAGATATGTTGCAAAAATGTCAAGCGGGGAAAATGATGAGAAGGTGCGTCTGCATTGGTGCTAGGCGCGTCTGGGTAGGTTAGGTGCATCGATGTCGGGTTTAACTGCGTCTATGGTTTCAAAGGCGTCTGGGAAGAGCAGACACATTTATGAAGTATGCAAGCATGTTTGTGTCTTCAATACACATTGAGGTCTTCAAGGTCGAATTGCCAATTCTGTGATAAACATACATTGTCGATTGGATAAGCTGCTGAGAGGATACATTCAAGTAGGTCCTCTAGGGAAGACTAGGATAGCCGATAGGGCTAGGATTGACAATTCTGTGATAGAACATATGTTGCCAATTAGGAAACTACTCAAGAGGATACACTCAACTAGAGGCCCTGGGATAGGATAGATCAAGACACTTTGTGATGAACAAGGAGTACCATAGAAATTGACAATTCTGTGATAGAACATACATTGTCAATTGGAGTAAACACAATGGAAACACAAGGATATGATGGAGGAAACGTAGAACTGAGTGAATTATATCGTGAAAACTATTGACAATCAACCGGCAACAACCAGGTTACAAAAACCGGGTCACTGGCCTACTAAAACATGCTTAATTATAGAACAGGTCACAACTGGGACCTCAAATCTTAGGATCTAACTTCTATGTTCTACATCTTAACTGATCTCTACTTATCTTCATTCCAATGCTCAATTACAATGATTTCTATGATCCAAGGAGATCCGGTCGACCCAGAAAGGGATCAAATACCGAAGAACAAGACCTAACGTGTAAAAACAACAAGGTCGGCCTCCGCCAAAGAAGTTCCTCCAAAAAATACAAAGGATGAAGTGTAGATCAAAGGAAGGTCAGCCACATGCCAAGGAACATCAAAATCAACGCTCAAGGCTCCACAAGCTGTGGAAGGGATCTGGTAGATTTTGTTAGATTACAAATGCAAATAGGTCTAGGCAACCGGTTCTAGAGAACTGTCTCGGAAACTAGTAGCAATAACTTGCTAGAAAGTGATCTAAATGCTCCATGGTTTGGGAATAAGGTAGATGATCAAGTCTTCAAGAAAAAATCCAACTGCTTGAGATCCGGCGAGCCAATGCTAGAAAATGTTGAAACTGCAAAACATAAAGCAAAACAAAAAGAAAAAATAGTTTTGGCTGATGCAAGATTGCCATGAACCAAGGATGCTCCTGCATCATATTATCTATGAAATATTTTATATGATCTCGATATTTAATACAATTTCTTTAAAAATATCATCATAAAACAACATACAATATGGATAAAATATTTGTTATGTGATTTGCAAGTAGGAACTATCTTTGAAATTCTAAAGATGCAATTTGCAAGATTACTATGGATGAAAAGATGTAATGTAAAGTGAAAGAAACCATTATCCAATAGAATATTCTGGTTCTTGTAACTAAGAAAAAATGTAATCTTCTTTGTTGAATACAAAACAAAAATTGCATGGCTTATTTATTCCACTTTCATAAATAAATAACATAACCCAAAGTAATTGGAGCCACTTCCATGTTTTCTTCTTTTTAAAACCACTTTCTAGTAGTAATTGTAACTACTAAACCTCTTGGGCCTTCTAATAGGTTGTACTTATCTAGTCCCTAAGATCCCTTACAACCCTCTCAAACACCTCACTCTTCTATTAATTACCAAAACCTAATTTGTTTGAAACTTAAAAATATTACTTATCTTTTCTCAAAGTATTTGAGTTATGTTTGTTGTAGACGTCTACTTTATTTTTACAATATACATTTAATATTTTGTGACAAAAAGAAAATTCAAATAATTAGAGAAAGTTAAATAGTAATGACAATTGGAACACTTAAAGCTATTTTCAAACTATTGTGTAATGAAACCTTTTCTTATTATTAGGGGCTTTGATAACCCCTAAGTAGAATAATGAAAAACCAAGTCTAAGATACCAAATAAGAATCCATCTTGTTATCACAAATCTAATAAATAATCATAATTATAGTTATAGAATAGTTGCTTCTTAGGTACTATTAGTCTTGCCTATAAGCTATAAACAACCCATTTTCTTCAATTTCTCTTAATCTATTCAACATCCAAGAATTTGAATCTATCATAGAGCCTCTTCTTGTTGCCATGAAGTCAAATTGCTCCCTTTATAGATCCTAACCATGTTTGAGAAATAAATTGTGTTAGAAAGTATCTTTGGGATCTACTATAGATAGAGGGAAGATAATTGACTTACTTGATAGAAATCAATATAATAAAGTAACAATATACAAAATCATAAGATGTTGACATCGATGAAATCAAATCTTAGACAATTTCTAATTACATATACAGTATATGTTTTCTTTTTTAGATTAATATAACTTAGACTAATATTCCTTAATGTAAATCTCAAACACATAACTCAAAAATCTTTGACATAAAACTAATATATATTAATCTTATTCTTTAAGAAATTATATTTTTTATTTTGTTTTATTGAATAAAGATAATATACAATAAAAGAATAATAATTACAAAAGATCTATATAAGAAAAGAGTACGTAAACAACACTAACGAAACATGATTACTCTTCTTTTACATTTTTTTCATTAACCTATAAAAATAAGATCATTTAAATTTTTGTAGAGTTCTACTTTGTAGATTAACTTGAGTTAATCTATAAAACAAAACCCTAGATACTAAAATAATAATTTAATGTATGAAAATATAAATTCTGAATTAATGAAAAAATAAATAAAAATCCTAAAGTTAGGAAATCCACACTGAAATATCTTTAGAATTTCAATTTTCTTGGAAGGTGCCCCCAAAATGGGTGACCCTGGCTTCATCACTGGATTTGCTAGTTATGCTATTCAGTTGGCTTGGGATCAGATAATGCATCACATCAACATTGCCATCCGATGCAAGAAAGAGTTGGATGCCCTCAAACTTCTGCTTCCCAGAATTCAAGCAATGAATGTGGAATTGCAGGAGTATCGAAAAGCTTTGAACTCTGGCAAAATGAGTACGTCACCTCACCATCCTTTGCCCTCCACAGTCAACAGCTGGTTGAACGAATTGAATGCCCTTCTGGAGGAAGCATCTGATTTGGCCCAGTACTGCAGTGTACGCTCATACTTTTATCTCTTTTCTCGTTACAGAACGAGCAGAAAGATCAGGCACCTCATTGACAATCTAGAAAAGCATATAGCCTGCGCACCTTCTGTTGCTTTTCTGCACCAACTGCAGCAGCATGTCGCGAATCGGCAAGTGCTTGAGCAGATTAAAGAGAGATTGGATTATCTTAATCATAGTACTTCAGCAGTGGCCAGCGCATCTGGAGATCTCTTTCCATCCATTTATTCGGCCACTTCCAACAAGAAGTATATTGAGAAGGCAGTCATTGTGGGACAGGATTCTGAATCAAACAGACTTGTGGAGCTGATTGATTCACAGCAGCACAAAAATGTGTCTCGTTTAGGACTAGTTGGGAAGGGTGGGGCCGGTAAGACTCTGTTACTCAAACGAGTCTTCAACAGTGACCAGGTACAGAGTCTCTTTCGCAATGATTTGATGCTTTGGCTTACTGTTTCACAGAATCCATCTTTCAATACTCTCCGAGACGATCTTGTGAAACAAATATCTGTTCAAGTAAATGAAAGATTGGACAGTAGAGAGGAAGACCATGTGAAAACATGGTTGAATGAATGCATGAGAAAGCACAAATTTGCCCTATTTTTAGATGATATTTGGGAAACAAGTGCAGCCTCGCTGTTAGAGGAGCTATGTGTGCCCCATTCTCCACACCACAAGTCTAACATCATCATTGCCACTTCCAGAACTAGTAGTGTGGTCTCACAGTTGGGTGTTCGGCCTTCATCACTCATCGAAATGCAAGATTTGACTGAGGACGACGGTTGGAGATTGTTTTCTTTCTATGCATTTCCACACAGCGATGGAATTTTGCCCATGAGCATTGACCAAGAAATAGCGAGGAGTGTCTGCAAGGAGTGTCATGGGGGCCTTCCGTTAGCCCTCAAAGTAATTGGGAAGGCAATGGTAAGCGTCACTCTGTCAAATGAATGGGAATTGACAGTCAAGAAGTTGCTACAATGCTTTGGCCGACGTGGCTGGCTATGGCATTTCCTTGCAGTTGTGCTTCCTCTGCCTTGCTGCTTTCTCAAAAGGTCATGTCATCTATTCTAATGATGCCATTGACTACTGGATTGGAAAAGGGTTGGTGGCCGGAAGGGATCCTCTTCAAATAGGAGACACATACGTCATTCTGTTACCGGATCGATGCCTTATTGAACCAATCCAGAAGGATTATGACGGAAAGGTAATCTGCTTCAGGGTACATGATGTTCTGCATGACTTAGCACAACAAATTGCTGAGAAGGAAGAAAAATGCTTCTTCCAGGCAAGCAAAGGCTTACAGGAGTTTCCTATGGTCGATTGCGCAGGACATATCAGAATTTCATTAGAAGAGAACAGTTTGACTAGGGTTCCTAAAGAAATCCGAGCTCCTTATATCCGCTCCCTGCTACTCTCTTCTAATCCTTCTTTGACAGAAATTCCAAAAGAAGTGATTGGGAGTATGACCGCTCTCAGGGTCCTGGATTTGTCACGGACTGCCCTCCAGTCGTTGCCAGAAAACATGGGATGTTTGAAGCGTTTAGTTTACCTCGGGTTATCCTTTGTGCCACTCAAGAGACTGCCCAACTCTGTCACTGCTCTTAAAAACCTGCAAATATTAGATCTTTATCGATCTGATATTACACAACTCCCGTCCGGCATTTCTAAGTTGACTTCTCTAAAACTGTTGGACGTTAGTTTCTGCAAACATCTGCAGTGGAAGCCTTATGGGATCTCACGCCTTACGTCCCTGGAGTACCTGGATGCATTTGCTTCTTCAAATATGCAGTGGAACAAGTGCAGAAGGGATCGGCTTCCAATTAGTGATTTGGGCACCCTAAACAAACTGAAAAGGTTGGGGCTCCATAATAATGGTGAGATAATTCAGAAAGGAATGTTGGGAACCATGAATCAGGTGGAATATCTATGTATGCATCTGACGGGTACGGAAAGCCTACCACAAGACATAATTTCCATGTCAAAATTGAGAAAACTTTTATTAACATGTCCTCAGTTAGTCCAGATAGAAAATTCATTTTGTGAATTTCAAAAGCTGGGTTATCTTAGTTTGTTCGATTGTGGCATGTTGAAACAACTACCTAACTTGCACAATCTTCTAAGTCTAAAGAACCTGCATATCGTTGAGTGCCCCAACATTGAGAAGTTTCCAGAGGAATTTGGCAAGAAGGGGTGATTTCCTAAGTTGGAGATATTTTCAGTGGTGAAGCTGAGGAAGCTGGAGCAGCTGCCAATAGTGGAAGAAGCAGCACTGCCTTCACTTAAAACATTGACAATAATGAAGTGTGAGGCATTGCAGAGGCTACCACAGTGTTATTGGAATTTGAAGAGTGTAGAGAAGATAAGAGTGTATGGTTGTTCAAAGGTTCTATTTGTCATGGCAGAGGAAGAAAGCTTAATCAAGACAAAGATTAAGGTGCAAACAATAACATTATCTACGATAGAAACTCAAACATCGGAAGAACGGTATCATGATATTCTTCAGGGGGGTGAACATTTTTATTATGGTGAATTTTGGTGTAGTGAGATGTTTCAGCTTTTTGCTGGCATTAATCGATTTTATTTGTTCTGAATTATTTCATTCAAAATAGTGGTATATAAATAATTTTAATGTTATGTTCAAATATAAATTGTAGATAAAAAAAAGGTTTCTATTTAATGTTTCTATTTTTGTGTTTTATATAACATTATATATTACAAATTTACTATTGTGATTTGACAATTCTTTGTTATACATTATGTTAGAATTAATTCATTTCAATAAGTGTCTTGTTAATTTTGATAATATTATATAATTTAAATTTATTTGTATAATGAGTCATATGATGCGACCTTATCTACAGTTCTGAAATTGTATATCATTTAGAGTTTTAGTGTTCAAGATTATTGCTTATAACTATATTATATTACATACTTAATCAACAAGAATTATTATTTTTTATTGAAATCAATTTTACAATGAGTTGTACTTTATTAAACTTAATTTAATGATAAATCTTTATCCTTGTTCTTATTAAAGAGAAGCATTTGTATTTTTGAATTTTACATAATTTTTGGTATATGTTCTATATTTATTAGATTGCAATTTGTTTATTTTCATTAGTTTGATCTATAAAACTATATAATTTAAATTTATTAGGAAAAAAACATCTTGCATATTATGTTGTTTATTTGTAGATTTTGTGCCATACAATTTGACCTAATGTATATAATTAAAACATTTATATTGTACAATAATATAAAATTTGTAAAAAGTACGTTGTTATATCATCAATTTACACACCAAAATGATTGAGTTGGACGAGTAGAAACATGCATTTATAGACAATCATTGGTCAACAAAATTTTTGCAAATAATTGGAATTTGAAAATCACAAGAGAGATTTTAAAATTTCCCTTATAGATAAATTTAAAGCATCGTCTCTACATCATCAAGCCTCATCTTGTTGCATTTATTGTCAAGTTTCTTTAGAAAAATGTACAACAACCTTCTATGAACTTGACTTGCATCTAAGATAAGCCAAAATCTTTACTTCTCACCTCGAAGAGAGTCATACACTACATCTTAATGCAAACATTTTTCAAGTATATTTTACAAGATAAAAGGCAAGTCAATCTTCAACTATTGTATCAATCTCAAACCATGACAATGGAATAAAACCACATCCAACATAAATCAATCTAGGACTAGTCCATGTGGCAAGACATTGATCAATAATATAGCCTTGACTAGAATTTTAATGCAATCTTTTGTTATTCAATGTTCGAAATTAGGCTTAAGACTAGGTAAAGTGAGAGAGGCCCAAACTTTTACAGAGTAGCCAACCAAGAAGGAAGAGAGAGGATCTTACAAGCCGTGAGACAACCAAAACCAAAAAAGAGAAAAGCCTTTTTTGAAATAGAGGCTTTTGGCTAGAGAAACAAACTAATGGGAATGAGCATCCCGATCCTACATTAGATTCATGTTTAGAGTTCAACGAGGCTTAGGTAAGAATCCCAAACCAACTTCCAAAACAAAGGGATTTTGTTATTCAATTTAAATTATATTTTTTTCACTCTAACTTTTTTTAAGTATATTTATATTAGCAAACTATCATTCTAAAATAGATAAGTGTTTATACCTCTCTATGATCCTATTAAAAATTTATTATATTTGATCTTAAGATTGATGATAATTAGATAAATATTTTATTTTATTTTACTTGTTATTAAAGCAAGTAGAATCATCTTTTGGATTAACTGAATATTTAGTAAATAGATAGTTTAGGCTATCCTACCAAATAAAATAAACACTAATTCAATTGCCAATCTAGGCTCCTTGATCCATTGAAATTACTTGTCTATATGTGACACATAAATTATGTATAAGAAAATTGAGTCATTTTTCTTAGCTAATATACGATAGATAATATATTTACTTTGCATCATAATATCAAAGTATAAGAGAATGAATGTATATAAATATGTACTTGTATTTCAATCAATCTTTTATGTAATTTTAAAAGTGGGTATACAATCCTTTTTGAGGTTCAATTTTTCTAGATAATTTTTTGTTAGTTGTCACCCATTCATTTTGAGCCAAAACAAAACAAGGCAACATTAAGAGAAGATCGGAAAATTAGATATGTTCAGTTTTATTTTAAAGCAATTAGTGATCAAAACTAAGTGGGAATGTTGGAATAAGTTATAATAAGTCCCACATCAACGAGAAGAACTATAGTCTTGCATGGGTTAAAAATAGATTTTTTCAAAAGAGATTTTACGTGATAATTATTTGTATTTGTAATTTACATATAGAGTTGCATGATAAGTTTCTAGAAAATTTTTAATGTGTTTAAGAACTCTATATAATGAAATAATTATAGTGCATTATTTATATTTGATCTCAGATCAATTGATCACATCATGTAATCAATTTAAATGAATAATAATTCTTGTATGCATTTTTGTCTCGTGTATAATTATTTCAATGTATTCAATTTGCTTGAGTTTAAAGCTTTTCTATGCTACGCTTGTTATCATGAAATTTCCAGGATTGTAATTTTTTGCACATTTTTCAGTATTTGAATAGAAAAAGTCAGAAGGAAGGACAAAAATAAGAAGGGTTGCAGAGCAGCGAGGTTCCTGCCAAGGAGTACAAGAATAGTTGTGTGTTTGTTTTGTTGTGTTAATGACAGGTTTGAAAGAATAACCCAACTTGTTGTTGATGTCACTCATAGAAACTTAGAGTCTATTTTATTTGTATCCATTGAAATTAATAAACTTTCTAAAGCCAAAAAGATGGATGATGTACTCGATTTGATAATGTCCTTTAAGGACTGAAGCAATTGGGTAGTGTACTCAATTACTACATATTTTGTTTATTAATTTTTTGACTAGTGCTTATGTTAAGGTGTCATTTGACTAGTGTTTATGTTAAGGTGTTGTTTGTGATCATAAGTTAATTCTTGGATTGCATAGCTTCCTTGGATGGAGAGTGTGTTAGCAACAACCCGATTTTGGCTAATATATTTTGAATGATCTTTTGGGGGAAATAATGTAGATAGGAATGCCAAATTGCATATAGTCTCAATGTACAAGCTACTCAGTAAAAAAAATATAGAAAATGACTATTCAAAGTATATTACGATGTATGTATTCAAAATATAGAAAATGATTGTTCAAAGTATATTACTCTGTGTATTTTGAAATCAATTTCATGACTTTTATATTGTCTGACATTGTGGGTCTCTCTGCACTCATAAGGGATAAGTTTGAAGACAATGTTGCATATTTGACAATATCAAAATTACACAAATGATTCCAAAAATTTCTTTGAGCCTAATTAGTTGAAGATTCTAGATAAGATGTTATAATGTATATAAAAGTAGATTACTTACAAATTATTCTAGCCCATAGGATAACATCCAATGGGCCAAAGATAATGAAAATGTGATCACTCTTGCTTGCAGTTTAAAATTTTCTCAACACAATTAGCACATATTTTAATGATAGGGTTCAAATAAATACATCTTCATAATCAGTGGGAAACAAACATAAACAAGGTTAAAACTTGTGAGAGAGAATGATTGCCAACCATGCACTTGAGGCCCGAGGAAAAGTTAAAGATGAGTGACAATAAGAATGTTACCTAAGACTCCAAGCATGAAATTGTTACCTAAATTTAGCTACAGTTAAATTTGGTGCCCTCTTTTCATTCATCAAATGTTAATTGGCTTATTTAAGACATCAAACTGTAAAAAAGGTTTTAAAAGCAGCGGTCGTGTTTCAATCATATCTAAAAATTTATGATATGGGTTTTCGCGATGTTTACACAAAAATTTTCTTAGTCTACAAACTCCTCAATTGGTTCTTGGTAAGAGTTGGTGATTTTGAGACTATCAAATTGATAGGATCTGAACATCTTATGATTTTCCATACTGCTCTCTTATTATATTGAAACAAAATATAAACTAGCTAAACAAAACCTATACTTGAAAATTCAAGAACTTTTGTAGATGTCCAAAGCATCTAACATTGCCTTCATCTAGTTGAAAAAATTGGTATTTGATTTATTCTAGTGACTTGTTGTAGAGGTCTTACTTCTTCAGCTAAGAACACAAAGAAGCAAGTTGTAAAATAATGTCATAGTAAAATTGAATCAATTCTCCTCTCTAGAGAACAATATGGTTAGAAAAAATAGCTAATATTTCATGCTAATATTTCGGAAGATATTTGGTGTTAATCTTATAGATAATATGTTCATTCATGATATTGTTTATGGATTCTTAAATGAGCTTGAAAAGGACTGTAATATTTTTTGGTTTCTTTTATCTTGTGAGATCTTATGGCATATTACTCTTGGAAATGAGGAAAAATATCAAGATAAAGGCAGGTTGCTTACTAAGTCTGTGAGAAGACTCATATATTTTTAGTGTTAATTTGTAGGTCACCATTGTCATGAAGTTGGCCAAAAAGTAGTTTGAGATATTTATACAAGATGAAACCATGAGTATATATCTTTGATTTCACAAATGGGTGGGTACACATGGTCACAGAATAGGGAGAGGATTTTGTTCATTAGGGAACTCAAGACTTTCATGCAAGAACTCAATGAAGGAAGATAAATATATAGAAATCAACAAGAGACCTTGGTAGAGGAGACCTTAGAGAGACCTATTGGATCCCCTCAAAAGAAGATTTGGAAAATTGGAACAAGACCATCAAATGGATGGAAGGACCACTAGGCTGGACAACATGGATAGAGGACCATCTGAACCACTAAACTAGATACTATTTGTTAGAGAATCTTTTCACATAGTCCTTTTTGTATAGGGAATCGGATGTTTTTAACCTGTTGTACGAATTTTATATAGATGCAAATTACTATATAGTCCTCTTGAATATAATTTTGTAGTATGAGTCTAGATTCTTAGAAGACTTTCAAATACTTTGCTTGGTGTAGGCCTCGAACTAGGATGTATATTGTTCTTCTTCTATACTTAATATAAAAAAATATAAATAAATCATAAGACGTTGACATCGAAGCAATCAAATCTTAGACTATTTCTACTTACATATACAATATGATATTTCTCTTTTAGATCAAAATAACTTAGATTAATATTTCTAATTAGAAATCCTAAACACACAGGTCAACATCTTTGACATACAAACAAACATATATTAATTGTATTTTAAAACAAAATAAAAATCTATATGCTTTTTTATTTTATTGATTAAAGCTAATGTAAAATAAAAGAATAACACTCCACCAAAGAAGTATACAATAAAAGAGTACCTAAACAACACTAACAAAACATTACTTTTAGTTTGCATTTTTTTCATTAACCTATTAAAAAGTAAGATCATTTTAATTTTTGTAGAGTTCTACTTTGTAGATTAACTGACTTAATCTATAAAACAAAGCCCTAGATAAAATAAATAAAATATCCTAAACTTATGAAATCCACAATGAAATATCTATAGATTAACCAATTAAAAAAGGATTTTGGGTTAAGCAACACCTTTCAATAAAATAAATCCTTAACGCCCCCCCGCCCCCCCAAAAAAAAAGAAAAGAAAGAAGAGTAGAAAGTGACAAGTAGAATAAAATTATTTGAAAACCGTGCCCAAATCAAAATAAATCAATAGAGAGATGCAGGTATAGAGAAATGTTGGTGAGTTCACCGACTTGAATTATCACCATTTCACATCTCTTTCTTTCCTGTTGGAAGCTTTTGTATCTTATTGTATGTGTATGTTGGACCACAATACCGAAATTCATTTTAAAGTAGTGAAAGTAAAACACAGAAAAGTTGCCAAATTGAATTTGCATTACTCAAAAGGCAGTATAAAATGCTTTGCCTAGTAAAAACACCTAATTTTCTAAGTTTACTTCGTAAGATATTTATCTTCTTTCTTAAGTGCAATGAAAAATAAAATGTTGAAAAGCTATTCAGATATCTGTAAAGCTATAAATTAATAACATTTCATAGCGTTTTCTTTTCATACAAGCCATCAGATTAGTCTGCTTCTCTCACCAAAGATTTCACTGCTATTTTTCTATATTTCCCCTATGTTCTGATGAGAAAAACGCTTTCATTAGAATTTCAATTTTCTTGTAAGGTGACCCAAAAATGGGTGACTCTGGCTTCATCACTGGATTTGCTGGTTATGCCATTCAGTTTGCTTGGGATCAGATAATCCATCACATCATCATTGCCATCCGATGCAAGAAAGAGTTGGATGCCCTCAAAGTTCTACTTCCCAGAATTCATGCAATGAATGTGGAATTGCAAGTTCAACTCTGGCAAAATGAGTACGTCACCTCACCATCCTTTGCCCTCCACAGTCAACAATTAGTTGAACGAATTGAATGCTCTTCTAGAGGAAGAATCTGATTTGGGCTAGCACTGCATTGTATGCTCATACTTTCATGTCTTTTCTCATTACAGAATGAGCAAAAAGATTAGGCACATCATTGACAATATAGAAAAGCATATAGCCTCCACACCTTCTGTTGCTTTTCTACACCAACTGCAATAGCATGTCGCCAATCGGCAAGTGCTTGACCATATTAAAGAGAAATTGGATTATCATGTGAGAAAAATAATAAGTGCAAAAAATTTGCAAAGAAGAACAATAGCACATAACACAGATTTACGTAGAAAAACCTGGTAAAAATATACTAATAAAAAAACTACAGGCAAATTTTGTCTTTCGTTGATTCTTAGGAATTACAGAGTTACAACAATCTCAAAACTAATTATCAAAACATGACTTCGAGTATCCTAAAACAACCGAGTTGCAGAGTCCTACTTGAATACAACTTACTAAATATAGTAATTATGACTCACACAACTATATGTATAACACATGTCAAAATTACTATTTATAGAAAGTTTATTAACTCAATCGCTAATGGTTAAGATAGCCATGATGACTCAACCACTGCTAGCTAAGATAGTCATGATGACTCAACCATTGCTAGCTAAGAGTCCAATTTGGACTTCACATTCCAACATTCTTCCACTTGAAGTCAAATTTCAAACTCTAAATAATTTATCTACTGAAAGACCATTGCCAATGCTGCCTAACATCACATAATCTGCAGACGAAGAGAAGTTCTGCACCAAATGAACTTCTCTCTACTAATAGGTTTCATCATAATATCTGTAGGGTTTACATCGGTGTGAATCTTGGCTAAAGAGATGTGTCCTCCTTCCACCACTTCACGAACAAAGTGATATTGAATATCAATATGCTTTGTTCTAGAATGGTAAGCTGAGTTTCGTGCTAAGTGTAAAACACTTTGACTGTCACAATGTAGTACCATGTTATCTTGCTTCACTTGCAATTCACCCACAAGTCTATGAAGCTTCACCTCCTTGCTAGCTTGTGTTGTTGCCATATATTCTGCCTTAGCAGTAGACAATGCCACCACTACCTGCAAATTTGACACCCAACTATGAACACCTCTAGCTAAAGAGAAAACATAACCTATTGTAGACTTTCTCTTATCTCTATCTCCACCAAAATCTGCATCCACATACCCATTACCTTGAAGACTACTCCCACTATAATAGATAGCAGCATCTGAAGTGCCTCTCAAATATTTGAGAATCCACTTCACGGTTGTCCAATGATTAGTGCCAGGATTCACCATGTACCTACTGACAACTCCCACTTCTTGTGCAATGTCTGGTCTAGTGCACACCATGGCAAACATAAGACTTCTTACTGCTGGTGAGTACGGTACATGACACATCTGTGTCTTCTCTGCTTTTGTGCTAGGGCACTGTACAAAAGACAATTTAATATGAATGGAAAATGGAGTACTAACTGGTTGTGCTTTTTGCATATTGAAGCACTGCAGAACCTTCTCTACATAATTTTTATGTGACAACCATAATTTCTTATTGTTTCCGCATCTATGTATCCTCATTCCAAGAATCTAATTTGCACTGCCTAAGTCCTTCATCTCAAACTCCCTAGAAAACTAAGTTTTCAAATGGATGATTTTATATATGATGGGACCTACTACCAACATATCATCAACATACAGTAGTAGAATAATAAAAGTATCATCATCATACCTTTGAGAATAGGCACAATGATCAGCTTCACATCTACTAAAACCCAAAATCAACATGAAGGAATCAAACCACTTGTACAAACACTTTGGCGCCTGTTTCAAACCATATAGTGATTTTCTTAGCCCACAAACAATATTCTCTTTGCCTCTTTCCTCAAAACCTTCTGGTTGCTGCATATAAATCTCCTTGGAGAGATCACCATGTAGGAAGACTATTTTTAAATCTAACTATTCTAACTCCAAATCAAGACTAGCAACAAGAGCTGAAAAAACTCTAACAGTACTTAAAAGACCCACTTGTTCCCAATAGCTTTTCTCCCCTTAGGCAATGGGACAAGCTCTCATGTTTTATTCTTATGTAGAGCTTCCATCTCTTCCATAGAAACTCTCCATTTGCTTGCACATTCAACTTCACAATTCTCCTGATATGAACTAGGTTCACCAACATCAGTAAGTAATGCATAAGAAAAATTACAAGTAAGAGAATACCTTATAGGTGGTTTGATTACTCTACTGGATCTTCTTAAAATAGGTGATGATTCACCTGTAGCTTAATTGGTTGTTCTTCTAGTTGATCTTCATCTAGTTGCTCCGCATCTAGTTGTTCTTTATTAATCACATCTAGATGATCATCACGTTTTTCCACCTCTACTGGAATAACTTCCATACCTTGTTGTTGTTTATGTCTTTCCATTGATTTTTTATTAAAATACACATCTCGACTAACAAGAATCTTGTGGGAAGTAGTATCCCACAATCTGTACCCCTTTGTACCTTCTACATAGCCTAGAAAAATACATTTTGTGGACTTCTTGTCTAGCTTATTTCTATTCTCTTTAGGAATATGTACATAAGCATTACAACCAAAAATATGGAGGAATGAGTAATCAACTGATTTACCTTTCCATATTTCCTTTGGAAATCTATTATCACGAGTAGTAGTGGGAGATCTATTGATCAGGAAACAAGTTGTATTTACAGCCTCACCCCAAAATTTCTGCTCCAAACCAGTAGTACTCAATATGCATCTAGCTCGCTCCATGATTGTACAGTTCATGCGTTCAACGAAACCATTTTGATATGGTGTCCTAGCAACCATAAACTTCCTTGCAATTCCATTCTCACTGCAAAACTAATTAAATTCTACCAAACAAAAATCACCTTCGTTATTAGTTCTAAGACATGTTATTGTCTTACCTTTCTGATTCTCTACCAAAGCTCTAAACCTCTTAAAACAAGAAAACACTTCATATTTATTCTTAAGAAGACAAATCCACACCTTACAAGAACAATCATCTATAAATGAAATAAAATATGATCTAATACATCTTACGAGAGATTCCCAAGTATCTACATGAATTAGATCTAATACATCTTTGCTTCTAGTAGTACTTCTAGAAAAACTCAACCTATTCTATTTTCCAAACAAAAAATGTTCACAAAAAATTAAATCTTTAGATTTTGCACCTGGGAGAATATTTCTATCTAGTAGTGCCTTGAGACCACGTTCACTCATATGGCCTAGCCTTTGATGCCAGGTTGATAATGAGTCCATTTGTGCATCAGATACCACAACAGCCTCTCCAATGTTAGTTTGTCCAACCAATCTATAGAGATTGCCGACCTTCTCTCCCTTTAGCACAACCAAAACTCTTGTTGTTAGCTTGAGATAACTATTTTCATCACTGAATCAATAACCTTGTTCATCAAACATTTCAAGTGAAAGTAAATAACTAGGTACATGCCTAACATGCTGAATAGTTCTAACTACTCCATCAAACATCCTGATTCTTACCTTTCCTTCAATAACAACTTCACATGGGTTATCATTTCCCATGTAGACCATACCACCATCACAAGACTGATAAGAAGTAAACCAGTCTCTATGTGCTGTCATATGAAAGGAAGCACCAAAATCAAGAATCCAAACATGAAGTAAAGAACTTCTCAAATTAGCAGTTAATACCTCTCTATCTTCCAATGGTGTCTGAACTTCTGTAGTGTTTGCCTCAGATGCAGGTGTATTAGGATTCTCCTTGGTTGCTTTTGGCAGCCTGCAATCCTTCTTGACATGTCCATTTTTACCACAGTTCCAACATTTCACCCATTTCCGCCCCTTTGATCTGGACCTGGTTTGTCCACACTCAGTATTTGTTGTTTCCTGAGTTTTGCCTCTTGCAAAAAGGGCTTCATTATAAGAAGATCCTTGATATTTCTTCTGCCTTGAATATTCAAAGATTAAAGCAACCACCACATCCTGAAAGACCAACTTCCCACTTGGTGTAGAATTATTGAGAGCCATAACGAACTGATCCCAGCTATCTGGCAAGGAGAAAAGTAATATTGCTGCCTTATTTTCTTCATCGATTTTCACACCCACTGAAGCCAACTTGCTTGTCAGTGTATTGAAATTGTTTGAATGATCTATGATAGGTGAATCGTCATGCATCCTCAAATTATACAACTCTCTCCTTAGAAGAATTTTGTTTGCTAATGACTTCGTCTCATACAGCTTTGCAAGGTTATTCCACAAGTCATGAGCAGATTTCTCCTCTGTAACATTGAATAGAACTGAATCTTTTTGAGATAACTGGATTTTTTCTCTAGCCATGCTATCCATGGTATTCCAATCTACCGTGCTCATATTTGTAGGTTTTGATGATACTCCTTTAAGAGCTTTGTCACATCCATCCTTCACAGACAAATCTTGAATCTTAAGCTTCCATAGAGAAAAATTCAAACCATCAAACTTATGTACCTCAAATCTGATGGTGTGATGAAAGAGTAAGTATTTGGTAGAATACTAAGAGGGGGGATGAATCCGTATATTGAAAAACTAATACAAAGTTACCAAACTCAAACTCAAACTCAATCAAACAATGTAAACATATTGTAGTCAAGATAAATATTCATAAGAATACTTGACATCAACCGGTTTAACTATTATGACAACTTTAACAATAAACAACTTCAATCTTGTAAACATCAACAATTCTTAATCATAACTCAACATATTCAACTCTCAATGCTTCTACTTAACATGCCTTATCAGAAGTTAACCAAATCAACAAATAAGATCACAACCACAAAATAATTCACCACTTGACACAAATGTTTCTACGTGGAAAACCCAAAAAAGTAAAAACCACGGTGAGATGAGACTCACAAGGATAGCTATTTGAACTCTTCTAAAGTTTTCCTTGTTATGAGCCAAGCCTGTTAAAGCTTTACAATAAGTCTTGTTAAGAACTAATTCCGGTTAGGAATCACTCAGTTAAGGGATTTACAATTATGCCATGATGAAGAGCACAATACCCTGTTAGTAGTAACTTCACTGGAGGATTTAATAAACCAAGCTAATGGACCACCTTATTAGAGGCTTTAATGAGTAATCAAGCTTGTTAGAGCTTACCCGGTTAAGGGATTTCACTTCTATTGTAATTGTTAGAAAACAATAGGTTTTCTTGATCTGTCTGAGTAGCACTACATTTGCTTGATCAGATCCTTCTAAGTTTCAATCCGCCTTCACTCAAAGTGCAGATTCATTCACTGGTTAGGCAACTACACACTCAATAGGTTTCTACCAAACTTTCCAACAACCTTTACAAACAACTTCATCGCCCTTAAATAGAAATCAATTAGGTCGGTAACACAACAAAAACCTAATTCTCATCATCGAGATTAGAAACAAGTCGGTACAATCTTGACCATTAGAAATCATGACAATCTCTTCACATTCTTCAAGAAAATTCCAACCGCTCGATGATCACCACTTCATCGGACTTTGTAACTCATCACGCACTGTGCATTAGATGCAATCTAGTTTGCTCCTTCCCTAGAAAAAACAAACATTGCAAGATAATTTGAACATATCTTCATTCGATGATCACACGTGTCTCCATCATTACTTCTTATCAGATAATAAACCATCGAACTTAATTGGTTAGGGTTTAACAGCTGATAGGGTTTATCGATTACATTACATAGAAAGGTTTATCCCTTTACACCGGTTCACTAGTTCAACTCACAAACTTTACATACTAGTTTACAACATCTTCCACGAAGCTCTTCTTACTTGTTACTAGCCAATATCAAAAACAATAATATCAGCAATAACATGAATACCATTACCGATTCAATTGACATTGTAGTCACATAAATTTGTCCACTTAATTAAATGAATACTTAGTATTTATTTGATTATTTAACCATCAATTAATAATTAATTAAATTAATATTTAATTAATTCATCTTAACCCTATTCTCCTATTAATTAAATAAATTATTCAATTTATTTGATTTAATTCACTTAACCAAATTCAGACCATTAATTAAATAAATAAATCATATTTATTTAATTAAATCTTCTCTCACATTTAAATAAATTAATATTTATTTAAATCCTCCAAAATCCCACCTCTCACATTTAAATAAATAAATCATTTATTTAAATCACCTTTATCCTCCACCCACTTGCATTTTCCTACAAATGCAAGTTGCAAAATTATTTTAAATAAATAATTTATTTAAATCACCTTTATCCTCCACCCACTTGTATTTTCCTACAAAAGCAAGTTGCACAACTATTTTAAATAAATTATTTATTTAAAATCCTATTTATCCTCACCCACTTGAAACCTTTAATGGTTTCCCTTAAAGTATTCAAACTTGATGGCTTTAAAGTCTTCAAACTTGATGGCTTCCTTCTATAGTCTTCTTAAGACTTTAATGGTTTTTCTTAAAGTCTTCAAGCCTTTAATGGTTTCCCTCAAAGTCTTCAAGCATTTTAATGCTTTATCTTCATTTTTCTCATTTAAATAAATTAATATTTATTTGAATATTTATCCAAATGCAAATTACACCATTTAATTGAAATAAATGATTTTATTTTAATTGAAAATACCAAAATTTCTCCCACTTGCATTTTCCTACAAAATCCACTTGTATGCCTAAACCCCTTCTAGATTCTTCTAAACCCTTCCTAATTAGCCTAATCCATCCCCTAAATATTGTCACATTCCTAAGCAAATTGGAGTCACTTCTCAAAGACTCCAAAGTCTTTGAAAAGCAATTAATGCTTTGCGTGTTCAACAAATTAACCCTCAAAGTCTTGGATAACCTTTGAAAGCTTTCAACCTTCAACCACTTAATCCCCAAAGTCTCCAATAACCATTAATGGTTAATTCAACCCTCCCACATGGTTAAAACATTTGTTTTGACTCAACCTCTACCCAACCCAAAGGTCTCATCAGGCCATTAATGCTTTGACCATGATTATCTCTTAAACATTTGCACAAAGGTTTATCCTTGGATTAACTCTTAATCCAATGGGTAATCTTAATTTAGACTTGACCCTTACCTTCTAGATAACCATTAGGTCTTCTCAGGCCTTTAATGCCTCCAACCTCTTCTCTCAACCCAATCCTATGTTGACACTTGTCACCATTTTATTGGTGCCAATTGTGCACATGGATCCCCAACTTTCAATCCTAACCCTTGTTAAGATTGCTCAATCTTAACCCTTCATTTCCCTATTTCTTCTATAAATAGAACCCTTCTCCTCAAGCAAAAGGGAGAAGCATTTAGAGTATTGTTGTTATACTGGCATTAGCATAGAGCTTTTTCATAGCATCACTATCTACTCTAGCATAGTATTTAGCTTTTCATTTCATATTTGAAGCTTAGTATTAAATCTCAATCCTCCATAAGCATCCATAGTGCAAAAAGCTGCTGAGAGCTACACTCATTTGGGACTTGGAGAGGAGAGGAACAAGGGAGGAGCAACTATGAGCATCTTGATTAGCTATTTCATTCTATGTTTATATGCTTTCTATTTCATGCTTAATATCTCTCTTGATATGCCTGTTTAGGATAATCTTTTGTTGCTAACACTAACGTTTGTTTCTTGTGCTCTTGTGTGTGTTGCCATCAAACAGATTTTCTAATCCTTTTTGCAGAGCATCATTTGGTGAACCCGACGTGAATCCAAACACCAAAAAGATCAATTTTTTTTTTTTTTTTAACCAATAACATGTTTGAATGTTGAAAATGTCACACAGGTTGCGATTTTGACACTGTTTTGGTGCGTTTGGCATTATTTTGGCGCTATTCCCCCTATTTCAGTGCTTTTCCCTTCTCTGTCTTTCCCTTTCTTTTAATACGTTTGTGTTAAATAGTGCCTCTGTTCAAACGCAGACTAGCGCTATTGTAACAAAACGTTGTACAAATCACCTTGTAACCAAAAAAAAATAAAAAAATTTAGGCTTGTAGAAGCCCACCAAATAGGCGGATTTTACTAACTATTTTTCTCTTTTGTGCAGATTTAAATTAGATTAAAGAGTAGATTTATATTTTTTTACTAACTTGTTTTTGAAGTTGGTTTTAAAAATGAATTCACTTTTTATTTTGGTTTAAAATTAACTTCACATTTCAAATTTGGGCTTTTGAAAAAGAATCACACATTTGTTTGGGGCTCTTAAAAAGAATTTCATTGTTCAAAGGTAAAAAGAACCACAAACTTATACAAAAACAACTTTATTTTTTTTGCAAGTTAGAAAACAAACTTCGTTTTGGTGCTTAAAATCAACAAGGCAAATTTTATTTCTTGCATCAAGATAAAACTCACAATCCACACTTCCATTTTTGGTGCAAATAAAATTCACAATCAACTTGTCTCATTTTCAAAGCAATTTTACTTCATGCAAACGTGTTTTTCATTAAGTTGACCAGGATTTCAAATTCTAGTTTACTCAAACAATTGCCTTTGAAAATTAAAAAGAACACCATGATTGTTGGAGCAACATCTCCAAATAGTTAGATCACATTGCAATGACAGATTAAAAAGAACAAGTGTTTTTCGTGCTTGGCACACTTGTGCAAAGAGTTGGTCGATTGGTCCTACTTCTAACACACACTATCCTCTCCCTTGGCTTTCGTGGTCCTAGGTGCAAGAGAAAAGTGTTAGTAACACTCACATTTTATCTTTTTAAGAGAGGCCTGCCAAGGGATCGATACTCTTGGGAACGACCTCGAGCGGTAAATCCTTCGAGCCGCTATAGAAATCAGGTGAGAGCGAAAGCTGTAGCCTTGGGTATAGCTGTTCCTACAGTGTAACTGGCCGAAAGGACAAATGGGCCCCACCACCAGTTACAAGGCTCTTAAGTGAGTCACTGCAGAATGAACTTATGTCCAAAGCCATCGAACATGACTAAACACCTTTAAGTAGTAGCCCACCTGTTCTATTGATTGAGGATATTTGAGGTATAATTTAGTGCAAGAGCATAGATGGTTTTGCTCCCAAGATACTCACCATACATATTTCCTTGAGTAGAAACATAGCTTTTTGAAAAGTCACTTGTGGCTTGATAAAAGTGGTGACTCCCCCATCATAGGGATCATCTATTTGTTATGCTCGTGCAAGACTTAGTATATCACATCCTTACCTGCCACGGCGGGATTGATAAGGTATGTAGTACCAAAGTCGAAGAAATATCAAGATGTGGGCTAAATTTATCACAACTGGCCATTTGACCTTAGGGATAAAGAGTGTTTGAAGTGTGTTCGTTTTACAGACCTAGTGCAAATTGAGCCGACTTCAGGCTTTGGAATTACACCTTAAAATAAATCTAAAGGAAGGGTCAAAAACAAGTCCAAGGATTGGGTTGATCTAGACCCATACTCATTTGTGCCTTTTGAGGCAACATTCTTGTGTTTGTGTGCTTGCTTTGTTTTCTTGTCAAAGAAAAATCAGAAAATCAATCCCAAAAACAAAGTATTCATCCAACATCTGTCAACACAACCAAAAACATCAAAAACAAGGTACAAACAAACAAAGAATCAAAAATTTATGACCATTCTTCACATCTTGCGAAAGAAGAAGTGTCATCAGAATATCACCTTGAAAAGGAGACCACTAAGCTCAAAGGCTTTGATCAAAAGGAGGAAATTCTTCTATCTCAATAGACAAATCTTTGTCTCACATAGAGTCTTTCTACATCGCATGCGTCTCTATCTTCAAGGTAAAACAAACGAGTTTGATTCAGAATCACTGAACCGCAGAGCTTTTATGCAATATAGAGCTCTGAGTTATCACAAAAATCAAGGAGGAAAGATTAATCCCAACTTCTTCCCAAACATCTGTATCACCTACAACACAGCTCGAGAAGTGCCACCAACGCCTGAAAGGGAAGAGGTAGAGTTTGTTCCATTTGTAACACAAAGTTTTTATTGAAGTTGAAAAACAAAACATCCATCATCTCATTCATACATCATCACTTCATCATCAATCCATCCCAACTCTCAAAACATTAAGAGGTTCTTGTCCCAAGTTCTCTTTTAGATATTGCTTGAAATCAAACACATCACATCACTTTTTAGATTGTTTCTACATCTAGGATAAACTCATCCTAAGAGACACATCTACGCAGGTTAAAACTAGTTCATGAGTGAATCCTCTCATTGCTAGGTAGTCAAAATCTGTAACACATCTCAGATTTCTCTACACCTTATCACATCCAAACTTATCAAACAAACAAGCAATTCAAAGAAGGAATTTCGGTTACATCTACCTTAAAGTGCTAGAGATCCCCATACAACACAAATCACCAACCATCAATCTTTCATTTCATCACCAACTCATCATCATCTTTGATCAACTTCAACAAAAACTTGTAAACAAAATGGCTCAAACTCAATCACGGTCAAGGCAACGAGAAATTGGAATTGAAGGACATGACCCAAAAACAACCAATAATGATCATCAGATGTTCAAGAATCCACTTCCATCACAAGATCAAAGGGGTCCTTCCACTTCTAGACGAGGTCCTGATACCACTGATTATACGCAGGTTGCGTATAATTACACTGTCAATCATCTGTATGATGCCAGTGAACAAATTGCAACCATAACCTTCAAAAATCCCACCTCAAATTGCAATGTTGTTACACGTCGTGGCAAGGTCACCATCAAGGCAGCTCCACAAGGCACCACCTCCGTCCCGAAGCAGTACAATCTTGTGGAACAATTAGACAAAACCCCTGCGCTTATATCCATCTTGGAGCTGTTGCGTCTGTCACCCTCTCATAAAACAATCTTGGATCAAGCACTCCAAGAGGCGTCAGTCCCTGCAAACCTGAACACGGACCAATTTCAAGCCATGGTTGGAAGTCTAAAGTCATCACCTTGTCTCACTTTTTCCGAAAGTGATAACTCTTCCTTCCAGCAACCTCATAACGCCTCACTCCACATTGAAGGCTTTGTCAACCAACACAGGATCAAGCGAGTCTTGATTGATAATGGAGCAGGCCTAAACATTTGTACACTACAGTTGGTCACAGCATTGGGATATGCAATAGAATCAGTGGATCCTCGCAAGAAGATCACCATCAAGGCCTATGATGATGCAGAGCGTTCATCCAAAGGAGCTGTGGTACTACCAATCCGAGTGGGCCCTGTGGTAAAGCACATCATCTGTCAGGTTCTTGACCTTCCTCTGCCATATAATCTATTATTAGGGAGACCTTGGATACATGCCATGCAAGCCGTTCCATATACCTACCATCAATGTATCAAGTTCCCACATAACGGTGTAGAGATCACAATCCTGGGCGATGCAAATCCCTTTGCATTTTGCCATAATATCAGCCATCAACCAGAGATTACTGTTCCTAATAATAGGGAAGCCATTTCCTCCACATCATATGTAAATCCCGCCTCTCTTGCCAGTTCAAACACTCCTATACCCAAGCAAGAAAAGCTTAAGATGAAAGTCGCAGAGGAAGGTCCCGGGGAATATAACTTGAGTCAGCTCTTTTGTGTGGGACAAATGCCCACTTCTCCTAGAACACATGGTAAACCACAATAGTTGCTCCAGCAACCACTAATCACGCCAGCATGTGCCTTAACGCCTTTCATCCTTGGAAAAAGTCAAGAGGAAGAAACACAAGATGAGGACCTAGCGGACTGGATCTATAAGGATCCCATCACCACTGACATACCGCGAGTTACACTTCCTACAGAACAGTATGGCAAAGGCCTCCTCATTATGCAAAGAATGGGGTATGATGGTCAGAGTGCTTTGGGATACTGCAAACAAGGACGACATGAACCACTGCTGCCAGAGTTCAAGCCCAAAGGTAATACAGGCCTAGGCTTTGAAAAAGAGATCCTTCCTAAACTCAGATTTAAAGGAAAACCTAGCAAACCATTTTGCCCACCTACTGTAAAGAGGACACCTTTCATAATCAAAGCACCATCAAACACTATCCCCACTACCCCATCAAGGCTCACAAACCCACCACAACCATCTACAATACCAATCATCCCACCAAATGAACCAGTAATCCTATCAGCAACACCATTTGTAGCAGCAACTATATTGGAACCCGCAGCAGCATCTATGGCACCAGTAGTTCCAGCAGAAGCCACTGAGTCACCATTAACGATACTTCCAGTGACAAATCCATTAAACCCCATCACAATTCCTGCAGCACCGATCACTACAAAGGTACATAAACCAATCACACCTGCAGTATTTAACTCCAAAGACATCCCAGTATGGTATAGCAATCGGATGCTGGAAAGTGATTCAGAGACCGACTCACATGAGTGGGAATTCGATTCAGTGCAACTTAACACTTCAGATGAGGAAGACACATCACCACCTCCACCACGCAAAGACATCCCTGTTTACGGAGAAGCACAGATAAAGACCACTTGGGTACCTGAGCTGGAAACATCTTCCACAGACCCTACGTCTCATCCTATGCTTGATTCTGACAGGGAGAGTACTATCAACGACCTTCACCACACCGTCTTAACCCTCACTGATACATCTCCCGCACTTAACTTAATCGATGAAGTAATGCCCATTATCCACCCTGAACTCATCGAATGGAACCAACCAAATCCCCCATGTCTTGACCTCTTCCAAAATGATAAGGCTATCATTGACTTTTTGGAATTAAGGGATAATCTACCAAGCGGGGATCACAAAGCTGGATTCGCCATTGAACTTAATAGCGCAGCATACTTCGGGGCGGATGCCAAACCCTTCAGCTGCAAAAATATAACATTAAAACATGGATCTTCCAGTGAAAACCACACTGTGGCACTGTTTGATCCAACAAAAGTAAAAAGAAAGAGCGTATCCAATGGTGAAAACCTCTCTGAGGCACTTGAGGATGAAGGGTTTGACATTCTCCCTGCTAATGCACAACAAGAACGATCAACGATCCTCATTGAGGAGACCAAAGAATACAATGTGGGGACTCCTGAAAACCCTCATATCATACATCTGGCATCTCTTCTCACTCCAGAGGAACAACCTCAATTTATAGAGTTCTTCCAACAGCGTCAGATCAACTTTGCATGGTCATATGCAGACATGCCTGGGCTTGATCCTGATTTAGTCATGCATCATCTCACAGTAGCAAAAGGAGCCAAACCTGTCAAGCAGAAGCTTCGTAAGATGCATCCTCAGATTGCCGTGCTAGTCAAAACAGAACTCAAGAAACTCCTGGATGTTGGTTTCATTAGACCAATTGATTATGCAGAATGGATCTCCAACATTGTACCAGTTGGCAAACCAAAAGGGGGCATCCGCATTTGTACAGACTTCAGAGATCTGAATAAGGCATGTCCTAAGGATGACTTCCCTCTACCAAATATCGACATCATAGTAGATTTGACAGCAGGACATGCCATGCTTTCACTCATGGATGGCTTTTCGGGATACAATCAAATAAAGATCGCACCAGAGGACCAACATAAGACAGCCTTCACATGTCCATGGGGCACATACTGCTGGAATGTAATGCCTTTTGGTCTAAAGAATGCAGGAGCGACCTATCAAAGAGCAATGACCACCATCTTCCATGACATGATGCATACTATAATGGAAGATTATGTGGATGATTTACTAGCAAAATCACTTACTAGAGAAGGACATCTTCACATCTTAGATAAAATCTTTGATAGACTGGAACAGTACCATGTTCGACTCAACCCAAAGAAATGTGTCTTCGGCGTGACCTCCGGGAAGCTTCTAGGATACATTGTCTCAAGCAAAGGTATTGAGGTCGATCCAGCAAAGGTTAAGGCAATAATGGACATGCCACCTCCAAAGAATATCAGTCAGCTAAGAACACTACAAGGACGGCTTCAATCTATCCGCAGATTCATTGCACAATTGGCTGATAAGTGTCATCCATTCACACACCTGCTACACAAGAACATCCGCTTTCAGTGGGATGACAGATGCCAGCAAGCATTTCAGGCGCTTAAAGACTATCTCATGAATCCACCATTGCTGATGCCACCAGACCCAAGTAGACCATTATTGCTCTATATCTCAGCAACAAGTACAGCATTGGGTGTACTACTGGCACAACATAATGCAGAAGGAAAAGAGTGTGCTATTTACTACATCTCTCGCACACTTGTGGGCTATGAACTCAATTACACACCTATTGAGCGAGCTTGCCTAGCAGTAATCTTGGCAGCCACTAAACTGAGGCACTATCTGTTAACACACAAGGTGCAACTCATTGCAAAGATTGATCCACTCAAGTATTTACTTAACAAAGCAGCATTGACAGTTCGCTTAGCTAAATGGGTAATGATTCTAAGTGAATTTGATATTGAGTATGTGGACCGTAAAGCTATCAAAGGTCAAGTTATTGCAGATCAGTTGGCCGATGCACCACTCATAGGTGATCATCCTCTCATTTCCAATTTTCCAGATGAAGAGATATTCATGATTACAGAAGCACAGTCATGGAAATTATACTTTGATGGTTCATACACTAGGCACGGCTCGGGGGCAGGCATTCTGTTTATCACACCTCAAGGTGATCGCATCCTGAAGTCTTACATGCTCACATTTCCATGCACAAACAACATAGCAGAGTATGAGGCTTTGATCACAGGACTCAGGTTAGCCATACAATGGAAATTAAAAGAATTACAAGTATATGGCGATTCCCAACTAGTCATTCGACAAGCAACAGATGAGTATCAGACCAAAGATGATAAACTCATGCCATACAAGCAAATGGTGGACAAACTAAAGACATCATTTACTACTATCACTTTTGAGCAGATACCAAGAGATCAGAATCGAGCTGCTGACGCCATGGCTACCATCGCATCTCTACTAGATCTTCCACAGAATTCAACACGCTACGAGTTCTTGGTAGAACAACTTTGGATCCCGGCTTATGATATCCCCGAATCTGAAATGATATGTCACCTTGTTGGTTCCGAATCCCCATGTTACGGTGAGTTCTACACCTATCTCCGCGATCACACCCTTCCTCCCAACCAATCGAATAATCAACGTAAAACCTTCATTCGCCAAACTGCTCGATATATCATTATTGCCGAAACCCTATACCGACGTAGTCTTGATGGTACTCTCCTTCGATGTCTGGAACAAGATGAGATAACAAAGGCTTTGGAAGAGGTACATGAAGGAATTTGCGGGACTCACTCAAGTGGTCCATCACTAGCTAAGAAGATCATGCGAGCTGGATACTATTGGCCATCTATGGAAAAGGATTCCTACTACTTTGTCAAGAAATGCAAGAAATGTCAAGTTCACGGTGACCTGATACATGCACCAGCACAGGAACTGCAACCAATCACAACACCATGGCCTTTTTGTCAATGGGGCCTTGACCTTGTGGGTAAAATCCATCCATCTTCATCCAATGGCCATAAATTCATTATTACCGCTACTGAATATTTCACCAAGTGGATCGAAGTTGTTCCACTTACCCAAGTCACCGGCAAGCAGATCGCCTCATTCATCCTCAATTACATCATCTGTCGGTATGGTGTGCCCATGTCCATTGTCACAGATAACGGTCTTCCTTTCAAAAATCAGGATGTCCGTGAACTTTGTGAGAAATTTCATATCCAACACCGCTTTTCCACTCCCTATTACCCACAAGGCAATGGTCAGGCCGAAGCATCCAATAAAAACATATTGAGGATCCTAAAGAAGATAGTCAATGATGCCGGTCGTGATTGGCATGTTCAATTGAATCCAGCGCTATGGGCATATCGAACTAGCATTCGAACCCCTACAGGTGCAACTCCTTATTCATTGGTCTATGGTGCTGAAGCTATCTTACCTATTGAGGTCGAGATACCGTCACTACGGGTTTCCTTGCACAATCTCATTGATGATGAAGCTTACAGAGTCTCACGTCTTCAGGACTTAGAGTTACTTGATGAGAAGCGACAAGCTGCATACAATCACCTCAAAGCCTATCAGCAGCGCATGAGTAGAAGCTACAATCACCGAGTTAGATCTCGTACATTTGAGGTAGGTGATCTTGTTCTTCGAGAAAATCCTCACAACCAACCAAACAGAGAACATCAAGGCAAGTTTGAATCAAACTGGTTGGGCCCATATGTTGTCACTGCTGTATTCGGGTCCGGGGCATATCAGTTGGCTACATCAGACGGAGAACCGCTCGCAGATCCAATCAATAGCATGCACCTCAAACGGTTTTATACCTAAGGTGTACAAGGCATCAGGCTCCCCTGCATATCAGAAAATACCAAAAACATTCAGAAAAATGTCCTAAAGAAAATACCAAAAACATTCAGAAAAATGTCCTAAAGAAAATACAAAAACATTCAAAAAAAATAAAGAAAAATCATGCATCCAAACGGTGAACAACCACTCCGGTGGCACCTTGGGTAAGAACGATGGTGAAAACCTGGCTAACAGGCGCCACTCGTAAAGGCTATGGCTCCATTATCTTTCAGACTTGTGGCGATCACATCTACTTCATACATACATCCATCCATCCATCAACCATGGCTTGTTATTCCTCTGCAATTATGATAGTACTCCATACATCTTGCATCCCACTTTTTCATAGTCATGTCTAAAACTGGGGGCAATGCCTTTAACCTATTGATGGAAGTGGATTCTACATTGTCTTATGATTCATTAAGTTCTTCATTCAAACAATCATCAAAAATCCAAAAACATTCAAAAATATCTCGCAAAAATACCAAAAACATTCAAAACAATTCAAAATCCAAAAACATCGACAAAACCCATCGAAAATCACACCAAAACATGGCAACACCTTGTACATATTCATTCAAGCAGATGCAAAACCAACATTAACACAGTACTCACACAATGACCATTTATCAATCGACCACACAATCCACATCCAACAAATCAGAAACTGTCTTTAAAAACAAGGATGCATCCTTCCTTACCAAAACAAAGACAAGATGACATTTTCTTTGACAAGAAAATTATGTTAAGCTATCAAATGCTTGGTTGATTCGTGAGTAATTCATTTGTTTATCTGTATCGGGATCTTTCAGCATTGTTTTGTATCGTTTGCGCATTATTTCCGATGAAGTTCTGGGGCATGTACTAATGGTGTCTACGTGGGAAGTTCACTAAGCTATGTGATCATAGGCAAAAACACAGTCATAGATCACTACGGCTTGCTGACTACAGCATATACCTCGACCATATGAGCATGAACCATTACCAAGGATCCATATTCTTTATTCTTTATGTATATATTGTTTGTTTGCAGGTACAATTCTCTTTCTTTGGTTCCTCCTACCTCATCCAAACTGGATAAAGGTTTTATCTCTTATTACGGTATGCACTTGTCTCAGGATACGATCAGCCTAAGATCAAGGAGGACGTTCCAAGTCATGCATGAAAGGAGATAATCCTTATCTGTTCTGCAAGCAATACTCAGGTCAACTTGATCCATTATATCAAGTTGCTTGTATTAACTTGCTATATCAAAATCCATGTAAGAAATACTCTGGTCATCTTGAATCTTTATGTCAAGTTGCTTGTATTTTCTTACAACATTTTAAAGCTCAATGATGAAAAATAAAGCACTATGGATCATCATTTCATCTCATCTGTATATATTGCATTTCGTTGCATTCCACCCATCCATACATTCATAATAGCTGCATATCATGCATACATAGTCATAATAATGCATACTCTATTTTACTCATCTTCTTCCATAGGACTCGATCCTAGTCCTCCATATCTTCTATCTAACATCAACTCCCCCCTCACCCTCCCTATCTTGATCATCAACATCATCCTAATCCCTTCATCGCTTCCCATCCTAAGTCATCCACACAATCAAGCAAGTTGCTTTGTCTACACAGATACATCGACTCCCACACACCTAGACTATCAACAGATACTCTGATCAAGTATCTTCGGGTCTCAATAGGTAATCGATTATGGTAATCCTAGACTACATCAGGCATTTATCATAATGACCTAGTCTCAACGGGGCTGCCATGATTCCCCACAACCATCCATCACACGCACACACTATCAATTGATCAACCAATCAAACACAATCCAACAGACAATTACATCAATTGTCTACGTCTCAACGAGTATTTTGCTTCATATACCTTGACTTCATCGGGCAATTACATCAATTGTCTAAGTCACCATCAGGTCACTTTGATTCACTTACTCAGACTTTATCATGTTCAAGCGACCAACTGACATCCACTGTCACGCTTTGACTTGACTGGGGCAATTAAACCGATTGCACCAGATTGTCCAAACAATTTTGATCAATTGTATAGCATCAATCCAAACCCCACACTACATCTGCTATGTATCTCTTGCATGACCTCAGGGTACTCGTTGGCTTGTTGTTTCTTCATATTCACTCCGTTTTCTTCCATTCTTTCATCATTATTGCTAATTTCTTCTATTCTACTTCCCCTCCACTTTTCATTCTTTTTCGAGAGATCGCCCAATTTTTCAAAATAAAATTCGGCCCATCTCTCGAGGGGGCATACCACCCATTAAATTTACATTTTATGGGGCATTTCTTCACACCTATTTTTCTTTCTTTGAAACGACGCGATAAACCACACCGTCTCAAAGAGGGGCAAATGTAGTCACATAAATTTGTCCACTTAATTAAATGAATACTTAGTATTTATTTGATTATTTAACCATCAATTAATAATTAATTAAATTAATATTTAATTAATTCATCTTAACCCTATTCTCCTATTAATTAAATAAATTATTCAATTTATTTGATTTAATTCACTTAACCAAATTCAGACCATTAATTAAATAAATAAATCATATTTATTTAATTAAATCTTCTCTCACATTTAAATAAATTAATATTTATTTAAATCCTCCAAAATCCCACCTCTCACATTTAAATAAATAAATCATTTATTTAAATCACCTTTATCCTCCACCCACTTGCATTTTCCTACAAATGCAAGTTGCAAAATTATTTTAAATAAATAATTTATTTAAATCACCTTTATCCTCCACCCACTTGTATTTTCCTACAAAAGCAAGTTGCACAACTATTTTAAATAAATTATTTATTTAAAATCCTATTTATCCTCACCCACTTGAAACCTTTAATGGTTTCCCTTAAAGTATTCAAACTTGATGGCTTTAAAGTCTTCAAACTTGATGGCTTCCTTCTATAGTCTTCTTAAGACTTTAATGGTTTTTCTTAAAGTCTTCAAGCCTTTAATGGTTTCCCTCAAAGTCTTCAAGCATTTTAATGCTTTATCTTCATTTTTCTCATTTAAATAAATTAATATTTATTTGAATATTTATCCAAATGCAAATTACACCATTTAATTGAAATAAATGATTTTATTTTAATTGAAAATACCAAAATTTCTCCCACTTGCATTTTCCTACAAAATCCACTTGTATGCCTAAACCCCTTCTAGATTCTTCTAAACCCTTCCTAATTAGCCTAATCCATCCCCTAAATATTGTCACATTCCTAAGCAAATTGGAGTCACTTCTCAAAGACTCCAAAGTCTTTGAAAAGCAATTAATGCTTTGCGTGTTCAACAAATTAACCCTCAAAGTCTTGGATAACCTTTGAAAGCTTTCAACCTTCAACCACTTAATCCCCAAAGTCTCCAATAACCATTAATGGTTAATTCAACCCTCCCACATGGTTAAAACATTTGTTTTGACTCAACCTCTACCCAACCCAAAGGTCTCATCAGGCCATTAATGCTTTGACCATGATTATCTCTTAAACATTTGCACAAAGGTTTATCCTTGGATTAACTCTTAATCCAATGGGTAATCTTAATTTAGACTTGACCCTTACCTTCTAGATAACCATTAGGTCTTCTCAGGCCTTTAATGCCTCCAACCTCTTCTCTCAACCCAATCCTATGTTGACACTTGTCACCATTTTATTGGTGCCAATTGTGCACATGGATCCCCAACTTTCAATCCTAACCCTTGTTAAGATTGCTCAATCTTAACCCTTCATTTCCCTATTTCTTCTATAAATAGAACCCTTCTCCTCAAGCAAAAGGGAGAAGCATTTAGAGTATTGTTGTTATACTGGCATTAGCATAGAGCTTTTTCATAGCATCACTATCTACTCTAGCATAGTATTTAGATTTTCATTTCATATTTGAAGCTTAGTATTAAATCTCAATCCTCCATAAGCATCCATAGTGCAAAAAGCTGCTGAGAGCTACACTCATTTGGGACTTGGAGAGGAGAGGAACAAGGGAGGAGCAACTATGAGCATCTTGATTAGCTATTTCATTTTATGTTTATATGCTTTCTATTTCATGCTTAATATCTCTCTTGATATGCCTGTTTAGGATAATCTTTTGTTGCTAACACTAACGTTTGTTTCTTGTGCTCTTGTGTGTGTTGCCATCAAACAGATTTTCTAATCCTTTTTGCAGAGCATCAGACATCAATGACAACATATCACTAATGCAATTTCTATGCAAAATACCAACAAACTCAAAATGCCAACAATCTCCCCCTTTGGCATTGATGGCAATACAAATATCAACGCCTCTAATTGTTGCTGAGATTGGTGAATAGCAATCCTGGTTTACATTACTAAGTATTCACCTTGCTCTATCTATCTTCAGGTTGTCGTTGGTTCACCTAATCAGACACATAATTCTTCTCCTCAATCACATAATTCTTCTCCCCCTTTGAAAACAATGCCAAAGTCAAAGTAAAACATGTAAGTTTTCTCTCACTGTGCATCAACATCATTCTATAACTTGATGCTCCCCCTGTGGAATACATCCACTTCTTCATCAATCCATGTAAAATTCTGCAAGTGGTTCAGGGACTGATGCAATCAACATCATGCTCAACTAACTTCATGAAGAGGGACAACCCCTAATTGACTTCTAAAATACTCGAAAGTGGTCTTAGGCAAAGGTTTGTTTAAGATATCTACAAGGTGCTCCTTGGTAGAAACATGCTCCAAGATAGCATCTTTACTTTGAACGTTTTCCCTCAAGAAGTGATATTTCAATTGAATGTGCTTAGTCCTTGCATGCAAAACATGATTTTTAGAAATGTTTATTGCACTTGTATTATCACACAAAATCTTTATTGGTTGTGATATTTCCATCTTCAAACCTTCCAAAATGTTCCTCATCCACATAGCTTGTGTGCATATAAGCTGCTACATACTCAGCTTCAACAATAGATTGTGAAGTGCAACTCTACTTTTTACTACTCCATAAGACTAGCCTTCCTCCTAGAAAGAATGCTCCACCGGTAGTACTCTTCCGGTCATCAATATTTCCTGCCCAATCAACATCTATGTATGCTTTCAAATCAAAATTTCCACCATATGGATACCATAAACCATAGTCAATAGTACCTTTCAGATATCTAAAAATTCTCTTGGTTGTCATCAGATGTGCCTCCTTTGGATTCTTCTAAAATCTAGCAATAATACCAACTACATGGCAAATATATGGTCGACTGTGAACAATAGAGTGTAATTTGCCAATCATTGACCTGTATTCCTTTTCATCTACAAACTTCGATGTATCTTCCTTTGTTAATTTACAACCTGTAACCATTGGGGTTCCAACTGGTTTACAGTCACTAATACCAAAAGTCTTCAAAACCTCTTTCGCATACTTGGATTGAGTAATGAAAATAGCATTATCATCTGCTGTAGTTGTAAGCCTATGAAATTTTTTATTTCCCCTACTAATGACATCTCAAATTCATTCTTCTTTTCATCTACAAAACAATTACTCATGTCATCATTACCTCCAAATATAATGTCATCTATAAATACATCACTGACAAGTATTTCATCTCCTTCAAACTTGAGATAAATTTTGTTGTCATTAGTGGTTCTAGCAAAGCCTATCTTCATCAGATGAGTATGAAGCCGAACCATGCTCTAGGTGACTACTTTAATCCATACAAGGCTTTATGCAATTTGCATACCATGTCTTACTTATCTGACAATGCATAACCATCAGGGTGCTCTTTATAATCCTCTTCTTCCAGTACCCCTTTCAAGAATGCAGACTTAACATCCATCTAGTATACCTTGAACTTATTATGAGCTGCAAATACAAGCAATTTTCTGACACCTTCCAGTCTTGCTACTAGTGCAAACGCTTCTCCATAATCCTCTCCTTCTTAAACCTTTGCATACTAATCTTGCCTTATTGCGAATTACAACACCATATTCATTTAATTTTTTTTTGAACACCCATTTAATTATAACATTCTTGTTTATCGGTCGAGGTACCAGGGTCCCAGTGTTGTTCTTCTCAATTTGATCCAACTCCTCCATCATAGATTTCACCCAATGATCATCACCAAATTCCTCCTTAGCACTTCTATGTTCAAAGGTGAAGATCATGCAAGAGTTCTCCCTTATTTTGCTTCTAGTTAGTACACTGACATCCTTATCCCCAATTATCTGTTCAGGATTGTGATTCAGTCTCACATACCTAGGAATAACATGATCATTCTCTTCAGGTTCAATTTCTTCATTATCATCTTCCTCTAAATTTATTTGTTCCAGTTGAACAAGTACATCAGGATTCATTTTACTGGTTTTTGATTTAACAGTTTCAGGTTCCAAAAGAAAAATGCAAGTATCTTCATCCTTCTTCTCAGAACTGGTTCCTTCTTAAATTTCGGGACATTCATCTACATGAACATGAGCACTTTCAACAATTTTTTGTGTCCGATTGTTGAAGTATTTATAGGCCTTACTCTTGGTGGAATAGCCAAGAAATATGCCTTCGTCACTCTTAGATTTAAACTTTCTTATGTAATCACCTCTTTTAATAAAACATTTTCTTCCAAATATCTTAAAATAGCTAACATCAGGTGATCTCCCATTCTAGTACTCATATGGGGTCTTGTCCTTACCTCTTTTCACCAAAACGTGGTTTATTGTGTAGACAATTGTACTTACAACTTCTTTCCAAAATGTTTTTGTTACACCTCCCTGTATCAACATAGTCCTAGTAGCTTCAACCATCGATCGATTGTTTCTCTTTGCTATACCATTCTACTGTGGTGTCCTTGGTGCAAAAAGTTGTTGCTTGATACCATTATCATCACAATACTTAGTGAATTCCATAGAAGTGAATTCACCGCCTTGATTTGCTCTTAGACATTTTATCTTTTTGCCACTCTCTTTCTCAGCTAAGGCTCTGAATGCCTTGAATTTACCAAAAGCTTCATTCTTAGCCTTCAAGAATGTGACCCACATCATCCTTGAACAATCATTAGTGAAGATCATGAAGTATATGTCACCTTGAATGCTTCTCGTTCTTATTGGTCCATGTAGATCTGTATGAACCAAATGTAACAAGTTCTTTGCTAAGAAGGACTTTCTCTTAAAAGTTGAAGAAGTCATCTTTCCTAGTTGAAATTCTTTACAAAGAACATTAACTGGTTTGTCTAGTTGAGGCAGACCTCTTACTGTCTTAGACTTTCTTACTTTAACAATATTGTCAAAATTTATATGACAAAATCTCCTATGCCAAAGCCAGCTATCATCTATTTTTGCAATCAAATAGTTGCTAACTTTAGGATTGAGATGAAATAGATTACCTCTGGTCTATTTCCTGGTTGCAATCAATTCACCTTTGTTGTCAATGATTTTGCACATTCCATTTCTAAACTCCAGTGGGTATCCTCTATCATTAAGTTTTGCCACACTTAAAAGATTGTGCTTTAGGCCTTCAACCCAATAGACATCATTAGCACTGCTCTTCCCATTAAGAGAAATAACTCCCTTACCTTTAACCATACAGGGTGAGTCATTGCCAAATCTGACAACACCACCATCAAATTCCTTCAAGGAAAGAAATTTTCTCCAATCACCGATCATGTAATGTGAACAACCACTATCAATGATCCAATCATCAGAGTTATCCATTTTGGATACTAGTGCCTTCTGATCTGATATTTCTTCCTTAATATCTACAAACACAATATCTTCACTAGCATCATCATCAGATTCTTCATCAGTAATACCACTGTCAATAGCTACAAGAAAATCTCTTTGGCCTTTACCCTTGTATTCATTTTCACCATTAGGGCAATTTTCTTCTATATGACCAATCTTGTTGCATGCAAAACATTTTAAAGGTAGCTTACCTCTATATTTACCAGTGCCTCTAGGCAGCCATTTTGCCAACAATGCTTCAAGTTCCACTAAGTTGTCTTCATCTTCAACATCTCTGTTGGATCTAGATTCATAGTTTTGGTTGGTATCTCTACTTCTTCTCACAGATGGGTTAGAGATAGAAGCTCTAAATGCATATTCTGATTTGTGTACACTACCACCATAGCCATTTAGTTCAAAAGCAATAAGTTTGCCAATTATAGAGTCAAGAGTTACCTTTGTCTTGTCAATGGATTTCAGCTCCTAAATAGCTACAACTCAGATAGCATAGACCGGTAGCAGGGTTCTCAGTACCTTATTGATTACTGTGGCATCTTCCATTTTCCCTCCTACACTCTTTATCTCACCAACTATCTCTTTAATCCTTTGATCGTACTGCTAGATATTCTCACCTTCAGACATTCTCATATCGTCAAACTTTCTTGTTAAACTCTCCTCTTTGGAAATCCTAACATGTTCATCACTGCTATAAATCTCTTCTAATTTCTTCCATACTTCATCTACATATTCAGCATCAGACAGTGAAGTGATAATAGCTTCTAATGCTTGGTGATTTTCTTGTTGTTCTTTCTTCTGATCATCAGTTAGGTGTCCAGTAGGTGTAGTATACTTATTTTCTATATGATCCCAATACTAACTACCAAGACTCTTAATGTAAATCTTAATTCTATCACTCCATATTCTATAATTATCTTTGTTAAACTTCGAACCTTCTTTCTTCATCATGATCTACAAGATCTTTTCCTCAAGCTGTTAGGCTTTTAGATTAAGAGGACATGAGATGCTCTGATACCAATTGATGGTATGATAAAAGAGTAAGTATCTGGTAGAATACTGAGAGGGGGGGTGAATCAGTATATTGAAAAACTGATACAAAGTTCCCAAACTCAAACTCAGTCAAACAAAGTAAACATATCTCCGTCAAGATCAATATTCATAAGAATACTTGACATCAACCGGTTTTAACTATTATGACAACTTTAACAGTAAACAACTTCAATCTTGTAAACATCAACAATGCTTAATCATAACTCAATATATTTAACTCTCAATGCTTCTACTTAACATGCCTTATTAGAAGTTAACCAAATCAACAAATAAGATCACAACCACAAAAACATTCACCACTTGACACAAAATTTTATACGTGGAAAACCCAGATAGGTAAAAACCACGGTGAGATGAGACTTACAAGGATATCTATCTGAACTCTTCTGAAGTTTGCCCTATTAGGAGCCAAGCCTGTTAAAGCTTTACAATAAGTCCTTTTAAGAACTAATTCTTGTTAGGAATCACCCAGTTAAGGGATTTACAAATATGCATTGATGAAAAGAATAATACCCTATTAGGAGTAAGCTCGCTGGATGATGAGTAACCAATCTTGTTAGAGCTTACTCGGTTAAGGGATTTCACTTCTGCTATAATTGTTAGAAAACAACAGGTTTTCTTGATCTGTATGAGTAGCACTACATTTGCTTGATTAGATCCTTCTAAGATTCAATCTGTCTTCACTCAAAGTGCAGACCCATTCACTGGTTAGGCAACTACACACTCAACAAGTTTCTATCAATCTTGCCAACAACCTTTACAAACAACTTCATCGACCTTAAATAGAAATCAAATAGGTTGGTAACACAACAAAAACCTAATTCTCATCATCGAGATTAGAAACAAGTTGGTACAATCTTGACCATTAGAAATCATAACAATCTCTTCACATTCTTCAAGAAAATTCCAACCACTCCATGATCACCGCTTCATCGGACTTTGTAACTCATCACTCATTGTCCATTAGATGCAATCCACTTTGCTCCTTCCTTAGACAAAAAACAAATGTGCCAAAACAATTTTAACATATCCTCATTCAATGATCACACGTGTCTCCATCATTACCACTTATCAGATAATAAACCATCAAACTTGACTGGTTAGGGTTTATCAACTGATAGGGTTTACCAGTTACATTACATAGAAAGGTTTAGCCCTTTACACCCATTCATCGGTTCAACTCACAAACTTTACATACCAGTTTACAACATCTTCCACAAAGCTCTTCTTACCGGTTACTAGCCAATATCAAAAACAACAATATCAGCAATAACATGAATACCATTACCGGTTCAATTGACATCAATGATAACATATCATTAATGCAATCTCTATGCAAAATACCAACAAACTCAAAATGCCAACAAAATTTGGTAACACTATTTCCTGCCATTGCTCACTTCTAAAAATAAACAATTTCTACACAAATAACCTATGCTCTGATACCAAATGTGAGAAAAATAACAAGTATAAAAAATTTGCAAAGAAGGACAATAGCCCATAATACATAGATTTACATGGAAAAACTCGGTAAAAATATACCAGTAAAAAAACCACGAGCAATTTTTGTGTTTCGAATTGATTCTGAGGAGTTACAGAGTTACAACTATCTCAAAAATGATTATCAAAACATGACTTTGAGTAGCCTAAAACAACTGAGCTGCAGAGTCCTACTTGAATACAACTTACTAGATATAATAAGTATGACTCACACAACTGCATGTATAACACATGTCAAAATTACTATTTATAGAAATTTAATTATCAAAGCTTTCTATTACTAGTGGGTACTCCATGATGATGCAGCCACTGCTAGTAGCCTAGCCATGATGACTCAACGACTATTAGCTAAGAGTCCAATTTGGACTTCACATTCCAACATATCTTAATTTGCGTACTTTAGCACTAGCCGACACATCTGAACATCTCTTTCCATCCATTTATTCAGCCATTTCCAACAAGAAGTATATTAAGGAGGCAGTCATTATGGGACAAGATTCTGAATCAAACAGACTTCTAGAGCTAATCAATTCATAGCAGCACAAAAAAGTGTCTCGTTTTGACCTAGTTGTGAAGGGTGGGGTCAGTAAGACTCTACTACTCAAACAAGTCTTCAGTAGTGACCAGGTACAGAGTCTCTTTCGCAATGATTTGATGCTTTGGCTTACTGTTTCACAGAATCCATCTTTCAATACTATTCGAGATGATCTTATGAAACAAATAACTATTCAAGTAAATGAAAGATTGGATAGTAGAGAGGAAGGCCATGTGAAAACTTCATTGAATGAATCCATGAGAAAGCACAAATTTGCTCTATTTTTAGATGATATTTGGGAAACAAGTGCAGCCTTTCTATTAGAGGAGCTATGTGTGCCTCACTCTCCACACCACAAGTATAACATCATCATTGCCACTTCCATAACTAGCAATGTGCTCTCACAATTGGGTGTTCAACCTTCATCGCTCATCAAAATGCAAGATTTGACTGAGGATAATAGTTGGAGATTGTTTTCTTTCTATGCTTTTCCACACAATGATGAAATTTTTCACATGAGCATTGACCAAGAAAGAGCGACAATTGTTGGCAAGTAGTTTGGGGGCCTTCCGTTAGACCTTAAAGTAATTATTAAGGCAATGGTAAGTGTTAGCTTGTCAAATGAATGGGAATTGACACTCAAGAAGTTGTAGAATGATGTTACATGCTCATTTTATTGTAGGTTGATGCTAAGCTATGATGCTTTGGCCGGCGTGGTTGGCTATGGAATTTCCTTGCAGTTGTGCTTCCTCTGCCTTGCTGGTTTCTCAAAAGGTCATGTTTATTCTAATGATGTCATTGACTACTGGATTAGAGAAGGGTTGGTGGCCGAGAGGGATCCTCTTTAAATCGTAGACACATAAATCATTTTGTTAGCAGATCGATGCCTTATTGAACCAATCTAAAAGGATTATGATGGAAAGGTAATCTTCTTCAGGGTACTTGATATTTTGCATGACTTAGCACAACAAATTGCTAAGAAGGGAGAAAAATGCTTCTTCCAAGAAAGCAAAGGCTTACAATAGTTTCCTATGGTTGATTGTGTAGGACATATCAGAATTTCATTAGAAGACAACAATTTGACTAGGGTTCCTAAAGAATTGAAGGTAAAACACAGGGGAGCTAATGCAAATAACTAACTGACACACAAACTTCAGTGAACATTATAGAGATTCAGCTCTTTCTATTTGCCATACAATAGAAAGAAAAGATTAATAGATACATGATCATTCAAATCAATTAAGTAGACTCATAAAATATTTCTACCATGCCACAAATAAATTAGATGAACAGTTAATATTCAATAGAACATAAAAAATAAAAATAAACTCTTGCTCTTACAATTAAAACTGAACTCACAAAAAATGGAGCTTCTATTCTCACAAAGAAAATAGACTGAGAATCTACTTAAACATTAGACAAGCTTATGCTCTTACATGTAAAATAAAACTTCTATTTGTTTCTTCTATGTGTTGTCTATGCTTCCCAAGCATCTATATTTATAATGCCATTTCTCATACAAATATTGATGAGTTGCGCTATTATTGAGAATTATTGAGAAGGTCTACGTAGGAGCTACTATCAACATAATAAATCAAATTTGCAATGAATCGGGATAAGGTTTGTAGATAGAAATAAGGTTTATAAATGAGAATTTTAAAATTCTCAATCTTGAAGTTGTCGCTCCTTAAATGTCAGTTACAGGTTCATTGGGGGTTGGGATTACACATTCCAAAACTCCCTCTTCATCAAAACCATCACCACTTAGGATACCCAAACAATCTCATAGATATTCAAAACTTTATTTTGCTAATGGCTTAGTGAAAATATCTGCATAATTATCTTCAAACCTACAATATTCCAAATACATTTCTCCATTGTTAATTACCTTCCTAATGAAATGGTATCTTGTGTCTATGTGCTTTCTTCTCTTATGAAATACAAGATTCTTGGATTGTGCAATTGTTGAATTGTTGTCACAAAAGACCTGTGTTGTTTCTTCCTATTATGCTTTAGATCTGATAATATTCTTCTCATCCAATTTTTTTGACATGTTGCTCCTATAGCTGCTACATACTCTACCTCTGCTAATAAAAGAGTTACAATGGGTTGCTTCTTGGATGCCCATGATACTACACCTATTCCAAAATTAAATACATATTGCTCAAAATAAACTGAGACACCATTACATTTTACAATTGCTTGAGCTGCTGCTTATACAAAATTACATTCTCCTGATAGCTCTATAGAGATGGACTCTTGGACGAGTAAGTTCTTGTATACAAAGGTGACCAATATATAGAAAACCCAACAACTACGAATGCGTGGTCACATGGGTTTTTGTCAAATCATAAATATGGCTCCCAATTCAAGGTCTGGAAAACCTCTCATATTAATGAGAATACAAGATAATCTTTGGAAGGTAGAATAGGAGATAAGGTTGATAAATATCTTCATAAGGCTACAAGTTGTCTTCTATTAGGCAACATGTGAATGCATGATGGTAGTTGTGATTATATTTTCCAACATTCCCCCTTAATCACAACTATTTTTTAAATCTTCCTCCGACTGTTACTACAGTAATACAAACCATTGGTTTATCCTTCGAGAATGGATGCATCTTCTCTTCAATGATCTTCTCTTTATCTCTAGTTATCTTAAACCTTTTCTCTTTTCAAAATTCAAGTTCTATTAAACTGGGCTATAATGTGTTGCTTGATTTTACTTACTTTGCCTCATCATAATCACCTTGGGATTTTGCAGCTTATCCCTAACCAATACAATTTTGAAATGGTTTTTAGATGACCATAAACTCTATACTCAAGTGGTTTTGGCTAACCACGAACCTCACATATAAGTGGTTTCAGGTGATCACAAACTTCACATAAAAGTGGTTTTAGATGACCACAAACTTGCATATAAGTGGTTACAACTTACCATGAACCTTTCATACAAGTGGCTTCTGCTAGCCATGAACTTCAAAAATGGTTTTAAATTATGATAAACCTCACAAACAAGTGGTTTATACTAGTCACGAACTCCATGATGGGGAAATTGATTTATTATGCACACACTTTCTAATTCATTACTCTAGGCTTTGTTCATTGAATTTTGTGCTTCTCCTTTAGTACCTTCACTGATTACTGAGTCCATATAAAAAGGATCCATCTACCAAGACACATGGGTAACCAGCCATTGTGCTCGCTAGTTCTATAGGAATCATTTTCAGATACATGGTTCATCAATATGTTAAATTGATACACTAGAGTGTCCACCTCTGTATGAATTTCTTCCTCTACCTCTGAAGTTAGATCTCCCTCTACTTCTAGCATAACTAATTGAAACTTGTAACTTAAAAGCATGCTCTAAAGAAGAGTTAGAAGAACGACTGATCCTATGCTCATGATAAATTAAAGAGGCATGGAGTTCATCTATAAGATTTTTGGTTTCTTCAATAGCCACAACAATAGATTCAAACTTTGTAACTAGGCTCCTTAAAATCTTTTCAACTATTCTTCTATCTTCAAGGATCTCACCATGAGATCTAGTTTGATTAACTAGTCCAATAAATTGAGTAAAAAATGAATCTATAGACTTAGATTCCATCATACACATTGTTTCGAAATCTCTTCTTAAAATTTGTAATTTTTCTGTTTTCACTTTATCCATACCTTGGTATGCAGTTTAAAGGATGTCCCATGCTTGCTTTGATTTTCTTTCTACTGCAACTCTTGGAAAGATACTTTCATGTACTGGTTGAAGAATGTAGAAAAGAGCCTTAGAATCTCTTTTTCTATTATCCTTCAATTCTGTGCTTGAGGTAGTGCTTTAAACGCTACTGTATCTGCAGGTTCAACAAATCCATTTTGTACAAGCTCCCATATATCTTGAGAGAAAAACAAAGACCTCATTGAAATTGAACAATACTCATAATTCTTACCATTAAACTGGGGAATCTGGGGATTTGTAAGACTTGTGTTAGAAGAAGATGCCGTTGACTTGGCTCTGATACCAAATGAAGGTAAAACACAAGGGAGATAATGCAAATAACTAGCTGACACACAACCTTAAGTGAAAATTATAGAGCTTCAGCTCTTTCTCTTTTCCATACAATAGAAATAAAATCTTAATAGATACATGATCATTCAAATCGGGTAAATAGACTCAATATTTCTGCCATGCCACAAATAAATTAGATGAACAACTAATATTCAATAGAATACAAAAAACCACAGAACTCTTGCTCTTACAATTAAAACTGAACTCACAGAAAATGGAGCTTCTGCTCTCACAAAGAAAATAGGATGAGAATCTACTTAGACATAAGACGAGCTGCTCCTCTTACATGTAAAACAAAACTTCTGTGTGTTGTCTACGCTACTCAAGCATCTATATTTATAATGCCATTTCTCATACAAATATTCATGAGTTTCTCTATTATTGAGTATTATTCAGAAGGTCTACGGTAGGAGCTACCGTTAACATAATAAATCACATTTGTAGTGAGTCAGGATAAGGTTTATAAATGAGAATTTGGAAATTCTCAATCTTGGAGCTGCCGCTTCTTGAATGTCTGCAATGATGGCAGTTACAGGTTCGTTGGGGGTTGGGATTACACATTCTAACAAGAATTCTGAGTTCCTTATATCGACTCCCTACTACTCTCTTCTAATCCTTTGTTGACGGAAATTCCAAAAGAAGTGATTAGGAGTATGACCGCTCTCAGGGTCTTGGATTTGTCACGGACTGCCCTCCAGTTGTTGCCAAAAAACATGGGATGTTTGCAGTGTTTAGTTTACCTCGGGTAATCCTTTGTGCCACTCAAGAGACTGCCCAACTCTGTCACTGCTCTTAAAAACCTGCAAATATTAGATCTTTATCAATCTGATATTGCACAACTCCCCTCCGACATTTCTAAGTTGACTTGTCTAAAATTGTTGGACGTTAATTTCTACAAACATCTGCAGTGCATGCCTTATGGGATCTCACGCCTTATGTCCCTGGAGTACCTGGATGCATTTGCTTCTTCAAATATACAATGGAACAAGTGCAGAAGGGATCGACTTCCGATTAGTGATTTGGGCACCCTAAACAAACTAAAAAGGTTGGGGCTTAATAATAATGGTGATATAATTCAGAAAGGACTATTGGGAATCATGAAGCAGGTGGAATATCTATGTATGCATCTTATGGGTATGGAAAGCCTACCACAAGACATAATTTCCATGTCAAAATTGAGAAAAAATTTCTTAACATGTCCTCAGTTACTCCAGATAGAAATTCAATTTCTGAATTTCAAGGCTATCTTAGTTTGTTCGATTGTGGCATGTTGAAACAACTACCTAACTTGCACAATCTTCCAAGTCTAAAGCACCTGCATATCATTGAGTGCTCCAAGATTGAGAAGTTTCCAGAGGAATTTGGCAAGAGGGGAGGATTTCCTAAGTTGGAGCTATTTTCAGTGGTGAAGCTGAGGAAGATGAAGCAGCTGCCAACATTGGAAGAAGGAGCACCGCCTTCACGTAAAACATTGACAATAATGCAGTGTGAGGCATTGCGGATGCTACCAGTGTTATTGGAATTTGAAGAGTATAGACAAGATAAGAGTGTATGCTTGTTCAAAGGTTCTACTTGTGATGACAAAGGAAGAAAACTTTATCAAGACAAAGATTAATGTGCAGACAATAACATTATCTACGATAGAAACTCAAACATTAGAAGAGCGCTATCATGATATTCTTCAACGGGGTGAACATTTTTTAGTACGGTGAATTTTGGTGTAGTGAGATGTTTCAGCTTTTTGCTGGCATTAATCGATTTTATTGTTCTAAATTATTTCATTCAAAATAGTGGTATATAAATAATTTTAATATTATGTTTAATAAAAATTGTAGATTATTTCAAAATAATATATGTAATTTGAAAATAAAAGCTTTCTAGTTAAAATTTTTATACTTGTATTTTATATAGCTTTATATATTATAAATTTATCATTGTGATTTGACAATTTTTTGTTATACATTGTGCTAAGATTGATTAACTTCAATATGTGTCTTGTTAATTTAAATAATATTATATAACTCAAATTTGTGTGTATTTTTAGTCATATAGTGTGACTTAATCTACAGTTCTCATTTTGAGTTATATATTTCATGATAATTGTACGTAATTATTTAATATTACATAGTTATTCAACAAGAATTTTTTTTTTATTGAAATCAATTTCAGAATGAGTTGTACTTTATTTAAACCTAATTTAAAGATAAAGCTTTATCTTTTTTCTTATTAAAGAGAAGCATTTGTATTTTTGAATTTTACATAATTTTTGGTATATGGTATATATTTATTAGATTGCAATTTATTTATATTCATTAGTTTGATTTATAAAACAATATTCATTTTTAAATTTATTAGAAAAAAATGTCTTCCATATTATTTTGGTTTTTTCTAGGTTTTGTGTCATACAATTTAACCTAATATATATAATTTAGAATCCTATATTATACCCTTAATCTTAAATTTGTAAAACGTAAGTTGTTATATCACCAATTTACACACCAAAATCATTGAGTTGGATGAGTAGAAACACACATTTATATCATAGGTCAACAAAAATTTTGCAAATCATTGGAACTAGAAAATCACAAGAGAGATTTTAAATTTTTTTAATTATAGATAAATATAAAGCACAATCTCTACATCTCAAGCATCATCGTCTTGCATTTCTTGTCTAGTTTGGCTAGGAAAATGCGCAACAACCTTCTATGAACTTGACTTGCATCTAAGATAAGCCAAACTATTTACTTCTCACCTCAAAGAAAGCCATACACTACATTTTAATGCAAACGTTTTTCAAGTATATTTTACAAGATAAAGGATAATCAATCGTCAAGTATTGCATCAATTTCAAACCATGACAATAGAATAAAACCACACAACATAAATCAATCTAGGACTAGTACATGTGGTAACACATTGTTCAATAATATAGCATTGACTAGAACTTTAATGCAATTTTTTGTTATTCAATGTTTTGAATTATGTTTAAGACTAGCTAAAGTGGGAGAGGGCCCAAATTTTTACATAGTAGCCAACTAGGCAAAAAGAGAGAATTTCATAAGTTGTGAGACAACCAAAACCAAAAAAGAGAAAACCCTTTTTTGAAAGAGAGGTTTTCGGCTGGAGCAACGAACTGATAGGGACGGGCGTCTTGACAAAGAGAATATCTGAAAATCAGATATATTCAGTTTTCTTTTCAGATATATTCAGTTTTCTTTTGAAGCAATTAGTGATCAAAATTAAGTGGGAGAATTTTGGAATAAGTTGTAATTAGTCCCACATCACACGAGAAGAACTATAGTCTTGCATGTGTTAAAAATAGATTTTACATGATAATTTTTTTTTACATTATAAATATTTGTGTTTGTAATTTGCATATAGAGTTACATGATAAATTTCTAGAAAATTTTAGATGTGTTTAAGACCTTTATATAATGAAACAAATGTAATACCTTCTTTATACCTGATCTCTGACCAATTGATCACATCATGTAATCAATTTGAATGAATAAGAATTATTATATGCTTGTGTTAAAACAATTCCAAGTTTATCGTTTGTATTTCTTATTTCATTTAATATCTTTCAATGTACTCAATCTGTCTAAATTTAAAGATTTTCTATATTGTTGCATTTTCATGTTCGTTGATTGAATTTTGAGTAGTAGGACTTTAAGGGCATCCAACTCTTTCCTGCATCTGATGGCAATATTGATGTATTGAATAATATGACTTATAGCCAAATGAATCGCGTAACCAACCATTCTAGGGATGAACCAATGATAACCAATTTTTGAGACACCTTAGAGAGAAAGTTGAATTCTAATGAAAGTTTTTCTCTCAGGGAAAGAAAAGCAAAATACAAACCAATAGGAGCGAAAGGTCTTGCTAGATAAGCAGAGTAATCCACTAGCTCGTCTGAAAAGTTAAACATCATCTCAGCATTTGATATTTCAGAGAGACCTCGTTAGACAAGAAAATTATTTAGTAAGTAAAGAAAATAACCTATAGAAACATCTTTGAAAATAACCTATAGAAACAAATCAATTTGACAAGGCGAGGCATAATAGAACTTTGTAAATAACAAATTTGATTCCCTTTGCTTACTGACTACTTTGTTTTTGTTGTTTCGTCCACTAAAATGATGATCACTAAGCTTCTTTGGTCGTGCAGGGACCAGTTTTCTCTGCTTCACGAGACTACGTGTGAAAGCCATGCTTGAGGAAATGTGTTCCAAATAATATTCCTCCCCTTCTCCAATGGCTAAGCCTGTTATCATGAATTTTCCAGGGTTGTAATTTTCTGCACATTTTTGGGTATTTGAATATAAAAAGTCAGAAGGGTGGATAGAAACAATAAAGGCCAGTCGCTCAAACCTACCTCATGGGCAAAATGGAATGAGCATTGAATAAATTAAAAAATTAAAATTGTTTTACATTTATTTAAGTTATATATAATAATCATGTAATTATTAGATTAAAAAAATGATTCATGATTTGATATACATTAATAGCTTGTCATTTATATTTACAACCAAATTTTATTTGTCCATAAGATTCATTTACCAATGTATCTATCCAACTATTCAATGTTTGATCCTTCTATTTTATCTCGGGCTAAAATGTAGGGGGTACGGGGTAAAATCTCGGGCTACAGGCTAAACGGAGGTACGGGTAAACAGTCACTTTCGATGAAGCAAATGTTGACCAGGGAAAACCAAGACTGAACTAGGGACCTAAAGATTAGGTAGAAAGGTATTCCCTTGGTATTCCTCTAAAGAACCTGCTAGAGTAAGGGGAGTAAGGGGCTGCTAAAATAATTATAGAATCGCCCATAGCCTCCTCCCACCCACCCCTAGGGGGCCCTACAATTCTAAGCGGGCTGGCTTTATAACGTCCTTCCCCGTTGCAGGGTAATCAACTGTCCCCCCCCCCCTGGCACCGAATCTACTCGAACTGAAGCTGCTGTGTAAACTCTGAAGCTGCTGGGCCCCCTCAAATATATTGGTAGGTTCGGTTATAGAACAGGATATGGAATCTCACCGGGATATTTGTAGAACAAATAGGTACAAATGTCATTCGAGCTATTAAATCTTTTACAAAAAAAATTTGATTGGTGTAGTTTTTCTTTGAGTTATTTTTTAGTTTCTTCATTTTTACAAATTTTTAACTTCAAATTTTCAATGGTAGAGTCTAGATAGGCCATCTCCTTTTCCCTTTATTGTTTACGCAAATTGACTTATGTCATTTGGAACGAGTAAAACTAAGAATAATGATAAGAAACCTTACACAAATAACCAAAAGTAGAAAGATAGTATGAACAACACAAGCCTTCAACTATAGAAAAGAGCACCTAATCATTAAATTTTAGATAGTCCATAACATGCAACACTGAGCTAATAAGCATCATCGTCTATCAAAAACCTTGTAAACACCAAATCTTGAAATTAGAATTGACACAATGTTTGTTGGCCCCACCTATTCTTCCATCCCATACAACTGAATTCATTTTAATAATTTCCACACACACATAGATTGCATGTATTAGGAGGTCATTTTTTGAATAAAAATATGGTGAGTATTTTGGAGGCAAAACTAGTTATGCCCTTGCATTGAAATTACCGCAATGTTCGATCAAAATAAGGTGGGCCACTACTATGTTTTTTTAGTCACACTCTCGGTTTACCAGTACCCTGCAGGAATCCAAACCACCCTTACTTAGAGTATAGAAACTCTTTTTCAAATTGAAAAGCACAACAAAGGCTAATGCCAGTGGGATTTTGACTTTCATCTTAATCCTTATTTATATAGAGGACTTGAGGAAATTACCACTTGAGTCGCTCTTAGAGAAAACTCTCTAAAAATAAAAAATAAAAAGAGATGCTCAATGATTTCTCTGACACCTAAGATCCATGAAGGCAAGAGGAGAGGATACTTTCGTTGAATACCTAGGGTTCTACAACAGATTGGGCAAGTGCCCCAAACACTTCAAGCAAGTTGTTCTTTTTAAAAGGACAAGCAATCTCCTATACTACCCCTACAAGCACAAATGCATTAGTAGTTTTTAAAAATACCCGACCCTGCAACCAAAGAGATTAGATCACAAAATTATTTCAAAAGGGGCTTCTACAATTTATTTTTATAATTCAAACCTTGACCAACTTGTAGAACACAGACATGACAAAACAAAGAAAAAATGCATTAGGAGTTAGTAGAAATAGAAAAGAATAGAACCATATATACAACAAAAAATATCGTAGACATGATAGAACTTGACAAAAACGTACGAGAAACCTGCTACTCAAAAAATGATAGAATCAAAACGTGGTAGAAAATCACAAAAAGGAGTTATGATCTAACATAAATGCATTAAGAACAACAAAATTGTAGCATAAAGTACCATAGGTGCATCGAAAACCTGCAAAAACACATCAAAACTGACTGTAGACATGATAAAAATAGAAATTACTAAAAATTGTAAAAAATTCTAAGAACCCTAGATGCGACAAAAATGTGACAATTACACCAAGAACCTATAAAAACATGTTAGAAAACTTATAGATTGGACATAACCATAGTCACGATAGAATAGACCACACACATGACAAACCTGAAAAATCATAACAAATTTCAAATATGCGAACCTACAATCACTTAAACAACAATAAAATGTCAAAAACTAGGGACTAGTGTTCCACTGAGCATGCCAAAATGTTTATGTTAAAATTGGAAACCAAAATAATTGTAAAACCTATGAGATTCAATGACTAAACCTAGTTCTACAATGCATCCAACATAAAACCAATGAAGGTCCTAGTAACAGGCAAACATGAAAATAAGATAGAAGTATTATACTATAAGCATGCTCCAAGGGCTTGTCTTCATTGTCTTTCCATTTCCATTGATCTTGCTTGATGTGTTATGGTTTCTCTCAAATTTTGTGTACACAAGAGCGTGATAGATAATGGAATGTGGTTGTAAAATCCAACAAAGTGTAGTTACTTGCTTTCTTAGATATGAAAAGAGAGGGAAGCAGGTCTCTTTTATACAAAACACCCTTAAAATGGAGGACTAGGATTAAGTGGTGGAGGGATAAATGGTTGACTCAAATTAGAGGGTAGGTATAGGAAATAGAAAAACATTAGAGAGTTGGTTAAAGGTAAATTAAGAAATGGAATATCACTTGTCATGGATGTAAACAGTTAATGAATTAATTCAATAAATAAAAATTTATTTAATTAATATAAGAGTTGGGGCCAATTAAATATATAAATTATTATTTAATTTGGGAAACGAGGTATTTAAATAAACAAAAGTATTTATTTAAATTAAGAGCAGGGATATTAAAGAAATAAAAATATTTATTTAAATTAGGAAGAGAGATATTTAAATAAATAAATAAAATTATTTTAATTAGGAAAAAGCAAGAAAAGGATAAAAGAATTAATTAAGTAAATAAAAATTTAAATAATTAATAGAGGACTTAGGAAAAAATAATTATATAAATAAATATTTATTTAATTAGACTGGAACAATTTTAGGTGTCTACATTCCTAATTCTCATATTAATAAACTAGGTATGGTTATAAATAAATCTCCTTAGTCACTTAGCCCAAGTGTTTGAATGCACAAATTGACAAGATACTGTAACTAACTTTGAGAAAAAATATATTAAGAGAAAAAGATACATTTTGAATAGTACATATTAGATCACATCATGTGCCCAATTACATTGACAAATCTAAGCTATACAATATAATTCAAACTAACAAGGTGCCTAGCATAATGGACTAGTTTGAAAGAACACATTATATTATGAAATTTGACAAATCAAAACAAAATAAATAAATATTTTTCTTCTTAAAATTAGATATATTAGTTTCAAATAAATATAACTTCTATACAACATGTTTTATACAAAATTATTTTCCACTAGATGATAGAAAGACCAAAATCCGTCAATTTCATCCAAAAGCTGAAATACCTCGCTGTAAAAAAAGCATTCACCTCGTCGCAAGATATCATAGAAACACTTTTCCAATGTCTAAATTTCCTTGCTTGATAATGTTATTGTTTTCACCTTGCTCTTTGTTTTGATAAAATTTTCTTCACTGCCATCACAAATTGAACCTTTGAACAACCATACACTTGTATATTCTTTACACTTTTCAAATTCCAAAAACACTGTGGCAACCTTTGCAATGCCTCACACTTCATTAGTATAAATATTTTGAGTGAAGGTAGTGATCCTTCTTTTGATATTGGTAGCTTCTCTATCTTCTCCACCTCTACCATTACAAGTTCCTCTAGCTTGGGAAGTGCTTCTCCCTTGCCAAATTCCTCTGAAAACTTGTCTATGTTGGGGCACTTGAGGATTTCCAAGCGTTTCAGATTCTCGATCTTCTGCAACGTTGGCAGTTGCTTCAACATGTCAAAGAAGCATAGTCTAATGTAGCCTAGATATTGAAATCCACAAAATGAATCCTCTATTTTGATTAGGGGAAGAGCACCAATAGTTGAGCACGTACCAATTTTTGTGAGGGTTGTTGATACCTTTAGTTCCAAAAATTGAAGAAATAAAACCTATTGTTTGAAACATAAAATATCAATTTTTGTTAGGAAATGTACCAATAGTTGTTAGCAAATGTACCAATAGTTGTTAGGAAATGTACTAATATTGTAAAAAGTAACTAATCAGGTGATGCCATATCAGTTGCGCAACTATTGGGGCCTTTTTTGCATGCATATTGGTCTCACTTTGTTTTTTGGTTGGTTTGGACACCTTGGCAAAAATGATGATGATGTGGCACCATACTTGATGATGTGGTGCTGAAAGCTTAGTTATAAGCAGGGTACTTGCCAAGTAAGCTACTCTAAAAAATTGGGATTGATTTGAAATTTCCACGTAAGATTTTGAGAAGCGCGAAGTTAGAGTGCTCAGCTATTGGTGCTCTTCCCCTAAGTTAGGACATATTAGACAGATTGTCCTCAATTTTGACATGGAAATCATGCCATAGGGTGGCCTTTCCATCTCTGGGAGATCTAGAAATAGAGATTCCATCTACTTCATGGTTTCGAGAATTCCTTCTCAAATTATTTCACCTTTATATGTAAGCGTCAACCTTTTGAGTTTGTTTAGGGTACCCAGATCATTAATTGAAAGTTGACCTCTTCTGCAATTATTTCATGCTATATTTCGAGAACCACCTACATTTAGGTACTTCAAAGACCTAAGGTGTGAGATCCCCGAAGGCATACAGTGCAGGTCTTGACAAGAACCAACATTCAGAAGTTTTAGGGAAGTCAACGCAGACATGCTGAGTGGGAGTTGTCTAATGTTGGAATGAGAAAGATCTAATATTGGAATGAAAAAGATCTAATACTTGAAGGTCTCAAAGGGTAGCCATAGAGTAAGACAGTTTCTTGATTGGCACAGAGCATAATTTGAGGCAAACTAAATGCTTCAAACATCCAATATTTTTTGGCAACGACTAGAGGGAAGTTCGTGACAAATACAGGACCTTGAGGGCAATTATACTCCCAATCACTTCTCTTGGAATTTTTGTCAAGTAAGTATTACCAGATAGTAGCAAGAAGTGGATATAGGGGGCTCTGAATAAATTTGGAACCCTAGTCAGACTGTTTCTCCTTAATTAAATTCTCGTGTATCCCCCACAGTCATCAACGAGAAACTTAGATAAACCTCTGTGTGCCTGAAAGAAGCATTTTTTTTCCTTCTTAGCAATTTGGTGTGCTAAAAAATGGTGCAATACATCATGTACCCTAAAATTAATCACCTTTCTATCATAATCCTTACTAATTGATTCAATAAGGCACCGATCCGCTAACAAATTGATGTATATCTCTCCAATTTGTAAAGTATCTTGCCCGAACACTAACTCTTCTCCCATCCAGTACATAGTAGCAACTGCAGTATGGATGACTTCGTCTTCTAAGAAAGAAATGAGGCAGAGGAAGCACAACTGCAAGGAAATGGCATAGCCTAGTGAGTAGGCCAAAACATAGTAGATTAATCTCAACTTTCTTTAAAGCGAGTCTGTAATATTGTTCTGCAATCTCTGGAGTCTAAATTCCCATTCATTTGACTGAGAAACGCCTTCCATTGCCTGCTTGATTACTTTGATGGCTAACAAAAGCCCTCCACACTCATTGAAAATGTGCCTCACTATTTCCTAATCAATACTCATGGGAAAAACTCCATTACTTTGTGGAAAAGCATGAGAAGAAAATAATCTCCAGTTGTCATCCTCTATTAAGTCTTTCATTTGAATGATTGATGAAGGTGGAAGACCCAACTGTGAGAGCACACTTTTACTTCAGGATGTGGCAATGATAATATTAATATTGGAGCTATGGCATGGAGAGTGAGGCACACAAAGCTTCTCTAACAAGAAGCTTGCACTTGTTTCCCAAATATCATCTAAAAATAGGGCAAACCTGTGTTTATTCATAGTTTTTACATGGTCTTCATCTCTCCTGTTGAAATTTTCATTTGCTTTAAGAATTATTTGATTGACAAGGTCATTTCTGAGAGCATTGAAAGATGGATATTGTGAAATAGTAAGCCAAAGCATTAAGTCATTCCAAAATAGACTTTGTACTTGGTTACTGTTGAAGACTCGTTTGATCAATAGAGTCTTACCGATCCCGCCCTTCCCAACCATTGGAATGTGAAGTCAATTAGGAATTTACTTCCATATGTGTCATACAAGTTGTCTTCAATTAGGACTTTTATCCTTTATGTGTCATACATGTAGTTGTGTAAGTCGTACTTACTATATTTAGTAAGTTGTCTCCAACTAGGACTCTACAACTTGGTTGTGTTGACCTAGTAAATTATTAAGTGATTCATAGGAGAATAAAGTTGGACTCTATATGTGTCAACCTTATAGATGATTGAGAGCCACATATAGGCTTAGTCAATAATATGACTATAGTGGTGGCATTCAAAGAGTTAGAGGTGGCAAATTTGAGAATTTAATTATTGCATTAAGTTTCTCAAATTTGTATATATATAGAGTAACTCTTCCTCCTTTGAAAAAAAGGCCTAAATGGATTTGAGATTGTTGTAACTCTGTAATTCCCAAGAATCAATACGAAAGACAAAATTTGCCTATGGTTTTTTACTGGTATATTTTTACCAAGTTTTCCCACGTAAATCTGTGTGTTATGTGCTATTGTTCTTCTTTGCAAATTTTCTGAACTTGTTATTTTTCTCATAATTGGTATTAGAGCGTAGGTTACTGGATTTGAGGTACATAAGTTTGATGGTTCAAATTTTTCCTTATGGAACTTAAGATTCAAGCTTTGTTTGTGAAGGATGGATGTGACAAAGCTCTTAAAGGAGTATCATCAAAACCTACAAATATGACCACAAGAAATTGTAATACCATGGATAGCGTGGCTAGAGAAACAATCCAGTTATCTATAGGAGATTCAGTTTTGTTCAATGTTGCAGAGGTGAAATCTACTCATGACTTGTGGAATAAGCTTCCAAAGTTGTATGAGATGAAGTCACTAGAAAACAAAATTCTTCTAAGGATATAGTTGTATAATTTGAGGATGCGTGACAATTCATCTATCACAGATCATCTGAATAATTTCAACACACTGACAAGCTGAAGCAGTCACTGGGGAGGAGGGATCTCGAATAGATTAGTCCAAACTGGTCAGCAAGAGTTAACACAACAAAAACAAACATATATGATGGAGAAAAATGCAGAATAGATTGTTTTATTGCAAGAAAGTCAAATACATCCAACCGGCAACAACAGGGTTACAACATACCGGTGCAAAGGCCTGGTAGAATAGGTCTCATAGGGACCTTGAATCAAAATATCTATCTTCTAAGCACTATCTGTCTGATACTCCTTTTCTCCGAATTGATTCCTACATTGGAAAGAATGATTAAAAATATATATATTGATCCAAAGGATCAGGTCAGCCCAAAAGGATCAAAACCCTAACGTGTAGAAATGAATGAGGTGAACCTCTGGAAAATCCCAAAGGATGAAATGTAGAAGGTTGGCTACATGTCAATAAACATCAAGATCAACGTCTAAGGCTCCACAAGCATCAGAATGGGTTCTGGTAGATCACCAAAATAGGTCTCAGGCAGTTGGAAACAATGGAACAATCTAGTAACTAGAAACTATCAAGGAAAATGGGTAGCGATATCTTGCCGAAAAGTGATCCAAATACGATGCGGCTAGAAAGAAAGCAGGGAGATTGAAGGTCTTCAAGAAGAATCCAACCCCACAGGAAGCCGGTGTGCCAAAACTAGGACACACAGAAAGGAAAACTAAAACTGCATAAAGAAAATGTTTTTGGTTGATGCAAGATTGCTATGAACCGAGGATGCTCCTACATCAGACATCCGGGGTTAATAGAAAGTGAGCCTCTCAATTTTTTGGGGTCAGAGGAAAACCAAGGCAGTCTACCTCTGCCTGAGAAATCCAAGATGAGTCTTCCACTGGTCTGTTCTTCCACTTCACAAGGTATTCTTGGTATTGACTGCTTCGGGTAGTATGCCCAATCCTACAGTCCAAAATATCTTCAATCTGATTTGGTTCCTTCTAGGGAAATTGTTTCTCCAAGTCTGTAATATTGTCCTCACTAAATTTTGATTCATGGTAGTCATGAAGATCTGCAATGTTGAATATAGGTGAAATACTTAGACTATCCAGTAGCTCCACTTCATATGCATTTCCAAAACTGAAATTTCACAAGATCTTATACGGTCCAAACTTCTTCATCTACAACTTGTTATAAGTTCCAACTGGGAATCTCTCTTTTCTCAAATAGACCATTACTTCATTTCCAACTTTAAATTCCTTATGTCTCCTCTTCCCATCTGCCTTCTCCTTGTATTTTCTATTCATGTCTTCCAAATTTTGTTTAACTTGAATGTGCAATGTTGCCATGTGCTCTGCAAATTCTTCTACTTCTAAACTCTTCTAGTCTTCATTGCTAATGTCTCTCAACTCTGCTATTCCTTTAGGATGCACTCCGGTAACAATCTCAAAAGGTGTTTTTCTGGTACTTCTGTTCACTAAATTCTTATAGTAAAACTCTCCTTATGCAAGGATCAAATACCAACTTCCAGTTTTATCTCCTAATAAACATCTCAACAAGTTTCCCAAACTCCGGTTAACTACTTATGTCTGTCCATCTGTCTGTGGGTGAAAAGTAGAACTGAACTTCAAATCTGTCTTCATCTTCTTCCAAAGTGTTCTGTAAAAATAGCCAACAATCTAAGTGTCTCTATTTGAAACTATTCTCTTAGGTAATCCATGCAATCTTACCACTTCCTTGAAAAATAGGTTTTCTATATGCAATGCATCTGATGTCTTCTTACAAGGTACGAAATGAGCCATCTTTGAAAATCTATCCACTACCACAAATATTGAAACATTTCCTCATTGTGTCTTAGGCAATCCTAGTATGAAATCCATGCTTATATCCTCCTAAGGTCTAACCGGTACTATCAAAGGTTTATACAATCCCACATTTTGACTACTACCTTTTGCAACTTGACAAAATCTACAGCTCTGTGCATATATCTTAACATCTTTATGAATCTGGGACCAAAAGTACTACTCACTTACCAATGCAATTGTTTTATCAATGCCAAAGTGTCCAGCTAAACCTCCACTATGCTTCTCTTTTATCAGGTTCTCTCTCATGGAACTTTTAGGTATGCACAACTGAACTTCCTTAAATAACATTCCATCCTAAATGAAGTAATCCAACCATTTGCTCCTATCAACCATAACTAGTTCTCTATAAGATTTCCAAGGTTCTCCAAAATCTGGGTCTTCATCATACAAGGTCTTCAAATCCTCAAAACCTAATACTGTCACTCTCATCTCTGTTAGCAAATTCGTTGTCCTACTCAATGTATCAGCAACTTTGTTAGATTTCCCACTTCTATGTTTTAACACAAAGGTGTAACTCTGCAAGAACTCTACCCACCTCATATGTCTCTGATTCAACTTACTCTGACTACTCAAATATTGCAAAGCTTGATGATCTGTATACAACACAAACTCCTTAGGTAGCAAGTAATATCTCCATTTCTTCAAGGCTTGAATTATGACATAAAATTCCTGATCATATACTGAATATCTCTTCTCGGCATCATTCAATTTCTCACTGAAATATGCTATTGCTCTCCCTTCTTGACTCAAAACTACTCCTATTGTTGTTCCACTTGCATCACAATCTACTTGAAATACCTTATTGAAATCTGGTAAAGCCAACATAGGCTGTTCAGTCACTTTCTGCTTCAACAACTTAAAACTTTTGTTTTCTCTAGTGCTCCACTTGAATTCCTTCCTATCTCCCCTCATGGTCTCAGTCATAGGATTACAAACTTAACTGAAATTTCTAATAAACTTCTAGTAAAAACTAGCCAATCCATGAAATGATCTTACCTCTCCAATGCTTTCTGGTGCAGGCCACTCAACAATGGCTTTCACTTTCTTAGGGTCCATCTTCAAACCATCCTCAGATATCACAAAGCCCAAATAGACTAACTCATCCTTCATGAAAGTGCACTTCTTGATATCAGTAACTTTTCTTCTCTCAACCTCTGTAAAACTTGTCGTAAGTGCAACAAATATTCCTCTTATGACTCGAAGGCAACTGAGAGGGGGGGGTGAATCAGTTGTCTATTAATTTCAACCCAAATATAACTTAACCAAACTTAGTGCATAATACCGGTAAACCAAACTTTAATGCCAGTAGATAGTTTAGCAGTTAATAATAGTACCGGTAAAGTTTAATGCATGAAACAGAAAGACAAATAACACACACAACACATAACATAGTTATTTGTACGTGGAAACCCTGTAAGGGGAAAAACCACGGTGGGAAACCTTACCCACAATCAGATGATACTACTGCAGATAGTATGTGTGTACAAATGGGGTCTGCACATGCAGAAAGGCCAACTCCCTAGAGCTCACTGTGCAATCACAAAATGGGAGTCACACTGACTACAATTGGATGGTTAAATCCAATGATAATGTACTACTCAAAATAGCATCTTCATATGCTGGATTCAGTACCGGTTAAGCTTTGATTTGCCTTCTTTAAAACCACCTTGAATCTTGAATGATGTCCATGTGCATAGCTCTTCTTATATTCGCATATACCTTTTTACAATCATTTTTCCACAATCCTCTACATAATCTCATAGATGAGATCTTACATATATACCAAAACCTAAGACCAAATGTGTAGGTCAGCTCACTAAGAATATTACAATTAAAATCAATTACAAATGAATCAATATGCGATGCATGATGTCGGCTCAATGCATTTATAAAAATAGAAAATCATCTCCATAACGTGTTGTGCTGATCTGGAATAGATAATGCTTGTCGATACATAGCCTAGACCTATTTGCCTATAACAACAAATATGCAAACTCAATTGTACCAATAATAAAATCACCAAAACCAAGTGTCCAAACAATGTCTTCGACATAACCAAGTAATCTCCAGATGATAACAGATCATCCTCAGTGTCGGTGAACAATATAACCTGCCAGTGAGCTAGATATCGGTGACTATGCATAAGTCACTAAACATGCCAGTGAACATAACCAAAGATCTCCACAAGGATAAGTGTTCTCAGTGTTGACATCAATGACAAAACCAATGCAATACATCCATAATACCAACAATCTCCCCCTTTGGCATTGATGGCAACACAAGATGGAAAAACCATCTAAGTGCCAAAGGAGAAATGCCAAAAACCAAAAACCAACAATCTCCCAAAGAGATCATTAACCAGAAATCAAAATACAGATACAAAGAGTAACAACCTCTCCCCCAATGAATAATCTCTTCCTAAAAGATAATGTGTTTTTCCATAGATATCTCTCCCCCTTTGACATCAAATGCCAAAGCGATACAAAACCAAATACAATTAGTTCATAGAACTCATTATAAATACCAATTGTTATAACCAAATTTATTCAATTTACTCCCCCTAAGAAGTAGCTCTCCTTCATCAAAGCCAGAAAAAAATTTTCTTTGTTAATTCTATCGGTCTGATGCCATGCTCCAACTGTCTAAGTTTCTACCAGTGAGGATATAACTCCAAGCTTCTCTCTTAGATATTCAAAAGTTTCCTTAGGCAAAGGTTTAATAAAGATATCTGCAATCTGCTCTTTAGTATCATATAAACCAATTTCACTTCTTTTTCTTCAACATTCTCTTTCACAAAATTGAATTTGATAGAATCATGTTTAGTTTTAGAGTGAAATACCAGATTCTTTGATATATCAATTGCTACCATATTATCACAGTAAATGATTATAGGTTCTTTGCATTTTACCTTTATGTCCTTCAACATTTGCTTAATCCATAATACCTGTGTACAATTAGTTGCTGCTGCAACATATTCTGATTCTGCTATTGATAGTGATGTATAACTTTGTTTCTTGCTCAACCATGAAATTAGTCTACTGCCAAGCAAAAATGCTTCACCGATGGTTCTTTTTTTGTCATCTACATCTCCTTCCCAATTTGCATCTATGTATGCACATAAATCAAAATTTTCATCTTTAGGATACCATAAGCCAAGATTTGTTGTGCCTTGTAGGTACTGAAAAATCCTTTTCACTGCTGATTCATGATTTTCCTTAGGATTACTCTGAAATCTTGACACAATACATGCTACATTCATAATATCAGGTCTTGTTTGTGTCAAATGCAGTAAACCTCCTATCATAGACTTGTATCTTGTCGAATTAACAGGTGTTGATTCATCCTTCAATGATAGTTTATCAGTTGTAGTCATAGGTGTACCTACCGGTTTAGAGTTTTCCATGCCAAATTTCTTTAGTAATTCCTTCAAGTACTTTGATTGATTTATGAATATACCTTTATCAGTCTGTGAAATTTGCAATCCTAAAAATAATTTTATCTCCCCAATCATAGACATTTCAAATTCTTCCTGCATCTTGTTAGAAAAGTCTTTACACAATCCATCTTCTCCTCCAAAAATGATATCATGAACAAAAACTTCAATTACCAAGATGTCATCATTAGTCACTTTGTAATATAAGTTGTTGTCAGCATTACCTTTAGTGTAACCAAGCTTCAAAAGATATTCGTCCAATCTAGCATACCAAGCTCTAGGAGCTTGCTTCAATCCATATAAATCTTTGCTTAACCTGCAAACCATACCTTTGTCATCTGTCAAAGAAAATCCATTAGGTTGTTCAATGTAAACTTCCTCTTCAAGATCACCATTCAGAAATGCACATTTAACATTCATTTGATATACTTTATAGTTCTTGTGTGCTGCAAAAGCTAAGAATAATTTGACTGCCTCAATTCTAGCTACCGGTGCAAAGGTTTCATTGTAATCAATTCCTTGTCTCTGTGAATATCCCTTACACACTAATCTTGTTTTGTTTCTGATTACCTTACCATCTTCATTAAGTTTATTTCTAAATACCCATTTAGTTCCAATTACATTTTTGTTTTTAGGGTGGGGAACCAATGTCCATGTATTATTCTTTTCAATTTGTTCCAATTCATCTTCCATTGCTTTAATCCAATGTTTATTTTCACATGCCTCATTAGTAGTTGCTAGTTCAATTTGATAAATTATACATACCTCTTCATTTTCCAGTCTTCCTCTAGTCATAACTCCTTGATACTTATTCCCAATTATCTGACTTTTAGAGTGATTCAATCTTACATACCTGGGTCTATTCACTTGTTGTTGTTCTTCAGTCACTGTGGAATTCTCAAATGATGCCGGTGTGACTCAATCAACATTCTGTACTTGTGTACTTATTGTAGGTTCATTTGTGATTATCTCAACTACCGGTTCAGAGTCCATAGACCTTCTAAACTATTCATCAATCTTCACATTTAAACTTTCAATGATTCTCTGCAATCTCTTATTAAAACATCTATATGCCTTGCTCTTAGATGAATAACCAAGAAATATTCCTTCATCACTTCTAGGATCAAATTTGCCAATATACTCATCTCTCCTAATATAACATTTGCTTCCAAATATTCTGAAATATTTAAGAGTAGGAGTATTACCAAACCATAGTTCATGAGGGGTCTTACCAGTTTCACCTTTGATGTGAACTCTGTTGAATGTATAAACAACTGTATTGACTGCTTCTCTCCAATACACATGAGGTAGGTTTGCTTTTGATATCATGCTTCTAGCTGCATCCAAAATAGTTATGTTCTTCCTTTCCACAACAACATTTTGCTGGGGTGTCTGAGGTGCTGATAATTGTCTTATGATTCCATTCACTTCACACAATGTATTAAATTCCTTGGATGTGAATTCACCTCCTTGATCTGATCTTAAACATTTGATTTTCTTACTGGTTTCATTCTCTACCATCACTTTGAAGAGTTTGAATTTCCCAAAAACTTCTGATTTCTCCCTGAGAAAAGTAACCCAACACATTCTAGAATAATCATCAATGATTACCATAAAATATCTATCTCCTTGTAAACTTCTAGTTCTTGTTGGACCACATAAATCAGTATGAATTAAGTCAAGAACATTATTGGATTTTTCTGGAATACTCTTAAAAGTTGCTCTAACTTGCTTTCCTAATTGACATTCCTTACATACCGGATTGTGAGGTTTAACAAGCTTAGGTAAATCTCTTATTGCCTTAGTTGTACTAATTTTCACAATGCAATCAAAATTTACATGATACAGTCTCTTATGCCATAACCAACTTTCATCAATATGTGCAATCAAGCATGTCTTCTCATTGTTATTCAAATGAAAGATATTGCCTCTAGTCTGATTACCGGTTGCAATTTCCAAACTAGTTCTATTCATGATTTTGCATTTACCATTCTTAAATTGTAACTGAAATCCCTTTTCAACTAATTGACCAAGACTCAAAAGATTATTTTTCAAATCTTCAACATAGTAAGCATTATCAGTGTTGTGCTTGCCATCAAAAGATAAGTGCCTTTTCATCTGATCAAACAAGCTTTGTCATCTCCAAATCTTACTAGACCTCCATTGTATTCCTGAAAGGTTAAGAATTTATTCTTATCACCAGTCATATGATGTGAACATCTAGAATCAATGATCCATTCATCCTTTTCTTAAATTTTAGCTGCTAGGGCCTGCTCTACCAGTTGAACAGTAGGTGTCGGTTGATCTTCTCTTATTGCAACAAAATCCCATCCATTGTCTATCGGTTCCTCATCAGAATCATCAGTTACTCCTTCATCAACATAGTAACATGATTTGTCTCTATTCTTCTTAAATCTGTACCTTTGATATTTAGGGTTAGGCTTGTATGCTCTTTTAGCTTCTTCTTTCAATCCTGCATGTCTATCAGGACACCTAGATGCCATATGACCAATTTTATTGCAGTTAAAACATTTAAAAAGTGCTTTACCTTCATACTTACTTCCAACTAGACCTTTAAGCATTTTCCTTGCAAATAGTGTTTCAAGCTCTTCAAGTTCTTCATTCTCTCTTCTGATTTCTTCAAGTTCTCTAGCATAGAGTGCTTTCCAATCAGATTTTTCAGATGATGATGATGATGCTATAGATGATGAAGCTTTGAAAGATAAATTTGTCTTAATTGTAGCAATATGACCAAATTCCTCAAGTTCAAAAGCTGAAAGTGTTCCAACCAAAGTATCTCTAGTTACTGATGCATTAGGCATTATTCTCAATTCATTAATAATAGTTACTTTCATTTTGTATGCCGGTGGCAATGCTCTTAAAACTTTAGAAACAATTTCATCTTCACTTAAAGATCCTCCAGAACATTGTATACCCAAAATAATTTCATTAACTCTTTCCATAAAAGCAGAAATCCTTTCATCTTCTTCCATTTTCAAATTTTCATACTTGACCCAGAAGCATTCTAGTTTTACAATTTTGACAGTGGTATCACCTTCATTCAAGGTCTCTAATTTATCCCAAATAGCTTCAGTAGTAGATCGGTCTGATAATCCCATGATTTGTTGATCTGACAATGCGCTCAAAAGTGCTTTTCTAGCTTTGCAATTATTCTCCTAATCTTTAGCCAAGGTTGGTGGATTAGGTTGACTTTGTGTAGGACCAACATAGCCATTCTTTGTAACATCCCATATGTCTTTTCCAATGCAATTCAGACATGTCTCCATTTTGATCTTCCATATACCATAGTTAGTTCCATCAAGCTTCGGACCATCCTTCCTGAAATAGTTAGTTGCCATAGAATCTCCTCATGTTGTTAAACTTCTGCAAAGAGAGAACTTGGCTTTGATACCTATTGTTAGGACCTAGAGGCAAGTGCGAGGGGGGGTGAATTAGTTGTCTATTAATTTCAACCCAAATATAACTTAACCAAACTTTAATGCCAGTAGATAGTTTAGCAGTTAATAAAAGTATCGGTAAAGTTTAATGCATGAAACAGAAAGACAAATAACATACACAACACAACACAGTTATTTGTACGTGGAAACCTTCTAAGGGGAAAAACCATAGTGGGAAAATTTACCCACAATCATATGATACTACTGCAGATAGTATGTGTGTACAAATGGGGTCTGCACATGCAGAAAGGCCAACTGCCTAGAACTCACTGCTCAATCACAAAATGGGAGTCACACTGACTACAATTGGATGGTTAAATCCAATGATAATGTACTGCTCAAAATAGCATCTTCATATGCTAGATTCAGTATCGGTTAAGATCTGATTTGCCTTCTTCAAAACCACCTTGAATCTTGAATGATGTTTGTGTGTATAGCTCTTCTTATATTCGCAATACCTTATTACAATCCTTTTTCCACAATCCTCTACATAATCTCATACATGAGATCTTACATATATACCAAAACCTAAGACCAAATGTGAAGGTCGGCTCAATGCATTTATAGTAATAACAAATCATCTCCATAATGTGCTATGCTGATCTGGAATAGATAATGCTTGCCGTTCCATAACCTAGACCTATTTGCCAGTAATAACAAATATGCAAACTTGATTGTACCAATAATCAAATCACCAAAACCAAGTGTCCAAACAATGTCTTCAACATAACCAAGTAATCTCCAAATGATAACAGATCATCCTCAATGACGGTGAACTATATAACCTATTGGTGAACCAAATATCGGTGACTGTGCATAAATCACTGAACATGCCGATGAACATAAAAAAAGATCTCCACAAGGATAAGTGTTCTCAAGTGTTCACAAGTGTTGATATCAATGATGAAACCAATGCAACACATCCATAATACCAACAGTTCCTCTTTTGTTTTACTCAAAAATCATAATGTCATCCAAGTATACAATAACAAAGTTACCCAAGAATTTCTTCAAAATCTCTTTCATCAGCCTCATGAAAGTACTCGGTGCATTAGTCAATCCAAAAGGCATCACCAACCATTCATATAATCCTTCTTTGGTCTTAAATGTAGTCTTCCATTCATCACCTTCTCTGATCCTGATCTGATGATATTGACTCTTCAAATCTATCTTTGTAAAGTACTTTGCTCCACTCAAACAGTGTATTATGTAATCCATCCTAGGAAAGGGAAACTGGTATTTCACTGTGATCTTGTTTATTTCTCTTGAATCGGTACACATCCTCCATTCTCCATTCTTCTTAAGTGCCAATACTACTGATACTGCACAAGGGCTCAAACTTTCCTTGATCAAACCTTTCTTCAATAGCTCCTGCATTTGTCTATTTAGTTCTTCATTCTCTGCCGGTGTTAACCGACATGCAGCTTTGTTAGACAAACTAGCTCCGGGAACTAAGTCCATGCAATGACTAATACTTCTAACAGGTGACAATCCATCAGGTACATTATCTAAAATGATGTCCTCATATTCTATCAGCAAATCTCTTATCTCTATTGGGTGTTCTCCTTCCGGTTCTGATCTCTCGGTCCTCTTAGGAATTAAGGAAAAATATACATTCTCATGTCTTAGTCCATCTATTAAATTCCTTCCATCTACAAGAAATATTTTGGTATTTGTACAAAATTCATTCTTCAAAGGTTCCTCCAAAGGCAACAAGGTTTGCTTCATCCCATTGGACACAATAGTGTATGTATTCTTCCTTCCATCATGTTTTGCCTGTCTATCAAACTGCCAAGGTCTTCACAACAAAAGATGATAGATGTCCATACACATAATATCACACAAAACTTCATCATGATAATTCCCAATTTTCAATTTTACTAAGCACTGTTCACTTACTAACAAATTATGTTCATCCTGAATCCATGCTATCTGGTAAGGCTTAGGGTGTTTCAATCTCTCCAGTTTCAACTTATTCATCATCTCTTCTGAAACAAGATTATTCAAACTACCACTATCAATAACAACTTTACAACACTTACCGGATACCTTACATCTGGTATTGAATAGGTTCTTCCTCTGTAAGGGTTCTTTATCTTCTCTGGTATGACACAAAGCTCTCCTCATCATCAATAGTTCTCCATCTTCCAGTTTATTGTTTGATCTAGTGGGGTTGTCTTCCACCACTACCACTCTTCTGGTAGTCTCTGACCTCTTACATTCAAATGCACGGTGTCCTTCTCCTCCACATTTAAAACAGGTTCCTCTGAATGTCCTTTTGTCTTGTCTTCCAAAGTTCTCATTCCAGTAACCATCTGATTCTCTCCTCCAATAGAAATTTCTATCATCCTTCAGGTATGAACTACCTTCTTTGCTTTCTTCCTTGTCCTTATTCTGATCTGTACTGGTTCCTCTTCCTTCGGTGTATCCTCTTCCTCTGGTAAACCTTCCACCTCTACCTCTTTGTCTCTTCTCATGCCTTTTATTCAATTTCTCTTCAACCTTTATTGCATACTGAGTTCATCTTGTATAGACATCTGCAATCCATTCAAATATCTTGCAATTTGTTCAATTTCATCATCAACATGTCCATATCTGATGTTCAACTTGTCAAATGTTTTGGTGTACTCCTTCACACTAGATTCCTTTTTTCTCAAGTTCTGCAACTTTCAGAACATATCTACTTGATAATTTGCTCGAACAAACTTTGATTTTAACTTACCAATCATCCTATCCGATGTCTTAATCTTTTCTTTACCTCTTCTTTGCCTATCACCTTGCAAGTGTTCCCACCAAAGAGATGCATGACCCTTCAACTGGGTACAGGCATACTTCACCATCCTCTCTTTTGTAGTGTTTTCAAAGTCAAAATATTTCTCCATCTTTGAGATCCAATCCAACAATTCATCTGAATCTAACTTCCCATCATATTCCAGTGGGGTAAAATGAGGTTTAGTGTTCACCCTACTCAAAACCCTTAAAAACTTTTTCTCCTCTAGATCAACTGCTGGTAGGTTTACTTGTTCTCTCGGGGCTTCTTCTCCTTCATCTTCACTCACATCCTCAGCATGTCACCCTCTTCTCTGGGCTGTCTCCATGGCTTCTAACCGAGCTACTATTCCTCGCAACATCTCCATTACAACAGGGTCTGCATTCCCATGCTCTCCACCATTCCTAGTTCCTCTTTGCGCCATTGATCCATGCTAGTCCTCTATAATTGCAGGTCGGATCTGCAATCCACCACCCTACAAGAAAATTCAGGACACGCAACCTCTGAAACAAACTTCTCTCTGATACCAGTTGGACTAGTCACTGGTGAGAAGGGACCTCGAAGAGATCAATCCAAACTATCAGCAAGAGTTAACACAATGAAAACACACAGATATGATGGAGACAAATGCAGAACAGATTATTTTATTGCATGAAAGTCAAATACATCCAATCGGCAACAACCAAGTTACAACATACCGGTACATAGGCCTGGTAGAATAGGTCTCATAGCGACCTTGAATCGAAAGATCTACCTTCTGAGCACTATCTATCTGATACTCCTTTTCTTCGAATTGATTCCTATATTGTAAGGCATGATTACAAATATATATATTGATCCAAAGGATCGGGTCATCCCAAAAGGATCAAAACCCTAATGTGCAGAAATGAATGAGGTCAGCCTCCAAAAAATCCCAAATGATGAAACATAGAAGGTCGGCCACACATCAAGAAACGTCGAGATCAACGTCCAAGGCTCCACAAGCATCAGAATGGGTTCTGGTAGATCACTAGAATAGGTCTCAGGCAACTCGAAACAATAGAACAATCCAGTAACAAGAAAATGTCAAGGAAAATCGATAGCAATATCTTGTTAGAAAGTGATCCAAATGAGATGCGGTTAGAAAGCAATCAGGTAGATCAGGTCTTCAAGAAGAATCCAACTCCACAGGAAGCCGGTGTGCCAAAATTGGGACACATAGAAAGGAAAACTAAAATTGCAAAAAGAAAATGATTTTGGTTGATGCAAGATTTCTATGAACCGAGGATGCTCCTGCATCACAAGCAAATTGGCTTCAGTGGGTGTGAAAATCGATGAAGAAGATAAGGCAACAATATTACTTTGCTCCTTGCTAGATAGTTGGGATGAGTTGGTTATGGCTCTCAGTAATTCTGCATCAAGTGGGACGCTGGTCTTTGAGGATGTGGTGGTTGCTTTAATCTCTAAAGATTCAAGGTGGAAGACATCTCAAGGATATTCTTCTAATGAAGCCCTTGTTGCAAGAGGCAAAACTCAGGAAAGAGCAAATACTGAGTGTGGACAAACCAGGTCCAAATCAAAGGGGCAAGAAAGGATGAAATGATGGAACTGTGGCAAGAATGAACATGTCAAGAAGGATTGTAGGCTACCAAAAGCAACCAAGGAGAATCCTAGTACACCTGCATCTGAGGCAAACACTGATGAAATTCAGACACCATTGGATGATGGAGAGGTAATAACTACTAGTTTGAGAAGTTCTTTAATTCATGTTTGGATTTTGATTCTGGTGCTTCCTTTCATATGACACCACACAAAGACTGGTTTACTTCTTATCGGTCTTGTGATGGTGGTATGGTCTACATGGGAAATGATAACCCATGTGAAGTTGTTCCTAAAGGAGAGGTAAGAATCAAGATGTTTGATGGAGTAGTTAGAACTATTCAACATGTTAGGCATGTACCTGGTTTAAAGAAAAATTTACTTTCACTTGGAGTGTTTGATGAACAAGGTTATAGATTCAATGGTGAAAATAGTTGTCTCAAGGTACCAAAGGGAGTTTTGGTTGTGCTAAAGGGAGAGAAGGTTGGCAATCTCTATAGGCTAGTTGGAAAAACTAACATTAGAGAGGTTGTTGTGGTATTTGATGTAGAGATGGACTCATTATCAACCTAGCATCAAAGGCTAGGCCATATGAGTGAACGAGGTCTCACAGTACTGCTAGATAGAAATCTTCTACCAAGTGTAAAATCTAAACATTTAAGTTTTTGTGAACATTGCTTGTTTGGAAAACAAAATAGACTGAGTTTTTTTATAAGTACTGCTAGAAGCAAAGATGTATTAAATCTAATTCATTCAGATACTTGGGAAGCTCATGTAACATCTATTGGAGGTTCATGATATTTTGTTTCATTTCTAGATGATTATTCCTGTAAGGTATAGATTTATCTTCTCAAGAAGAAATCTAAACTGTTTTCTTGTTTTAAGAGGTTTAGAGCTTCGGTAGAGAATCAGAAAGGTAAGACAATAAAATGTCTTGGAATTGATAATGGAGGTGAGTTTTGTTCAGTAGAATTTAATCAATTTTGTAGTGAGCATGGAATTGCAAGGCAGTTGACGATTGCTAGGAAACCACAACAAAATGGTGTTGTTGAACACATGAATCATACAATCATGGAGCAAGCTAGATGGATGCTAAGTACTGCTGGTTTTGAGCAGAAATTTTGGGGTGAGGCTATAATTACAACTTGTTTCCTTATAAATAGATCTCCCACTACTGGTCTTGATAATAGAATTCCAGAAGAAATATTGAAAGGTAAACCAGTTGATTACTCATTCCTCCATATTTTTGGTTGCAATGCTTATGTACATATTCCCAAAGAGAATAGAAATAAGTTGGACAAGATCTCCACAAAATGTATTTTTCTTGGCTATGTAGAAGGTATAAAGAGGTACAGATTGTGGGATATTGCTGCCCACAAGATTATTGTTAGTCGAGATATGTATTTTAATAAAAATTCATTGAAAAGAGGTAAAGAACAACAAGGTATGGAAGTTATTCCAGTAGAGGTTGAAAAACATGATGATCATCTAGATGTTCTTGATGAAGAACAACCAGATGCAGAGCAACTAGATGAAGATAAACCAGAAGAACAACAACCAGTTGAGCCACATGGTGAATCATCACTTATTTTAAAAAGATCCAGTAGAGTAATCAAACCACCTGTAAGGTATTCTCTTACTTGTAATTCTGCTTATGCAATACTTACTGATGTTGGTGAACCTAGTTTATATCAAGAGGCTTGTGAAGATGAATGTGCAAGCAAATGGAGAGATGCTATGGAAGAGGAGATGGAAGCTCTATGTAAGAACAAAACATGGGAGCTTGTGCCATTGTCTAAGGGGAGAAAAACTATTGGGAACAAGTGGGTCTTCAAGTTGAAGAGAGATTTAAATGATAATTTGGAGAGATATAAAGCTCAATTAGTGGCCAAGGGGTATGCACAGAAATCTGGTATTGATTTTGATGAAATTATTTTTCCTGTTGTATGATTAAGTAGTGTTAGAGTTTTTTAGCTCTTGTTGCTAGTCTTGATTTGGAGTTAGAATAGTTAGATGTAAAAACAGTCTTCCTGCATGGTGATCTCTTTGAGGAGATTCATGTGCAACAACCAGAAGGTTTTGAGGAAAGAGGCAATGAGAATCTTGTTTGTAGGCTGATAAAATCGATGTATGGTTTGAAATAGGCGCCAAGCTGTTGGTGCAAGCGGTTTGATTCCTTCATGTTGATTTTGGGTTTTAGTAGATGTGAGGTTGATCATTGTGCCTATTTTCAAAGGTATGATAATGGTAGTTTTATTATTCTACTACTATATGTTGACGATATGTTGGTAGCAGCTCCCAACATGTATAAAACCATCCATTTGAAAACTCGGCTTGCTAGGGAGTTTGAGATGGACTTAGGCAGTGCAAATCAGATTCTTGGAATGAGGATACATAGAGACAGAAACAACAAGAAATTATGGTTGTCGCAGAAAACTTATGTGGAGAAGGTTTTGTAGCGCTTCAATATGTAGAAAGCACAACCAATTTGTACTCCATTTCCTATTCATATTAAATTGTCTTCTGAACAGTGCCCTAACACAGAAGCAAAGAAGACACAGATGTCTCATGTACCATACTAATTAGCAACAGGAAGTCTTATGTTCACCATGGTGTGCACTAGACCAGACATTGCACAAGTAGTGGGAGTTGTTAGTAGGTACATGGTGAATCCTGGTACTAATCATTGAACAACTGTGAAGTGGATTCTCAAATATTTGAAAGGCACTTCAGATGCTGCTATTTGTTTTAGTGGGAGTAGTCTTCAAGTTAATGGGTATGTGGATGCAGATTTTGTTGGAGACAGAGATAAGAGAAAGTCTACAACAAGTTATGTTTTCTCTTTAGCTAGAGGTGTTATTAGTTGGGTGTCGAAGTTGCAGGAAGTGGTGGCATTCTCTACTATTGAGGCAAAATATATGGTAGCAACACATGCTAGCAAGGAGGCGATTTGGCTTTATAGACTTTTGGGTGAATTGCAAGTGAAGAAAGATAACATGGTACTGCATTGTGATAGTCAAAGTGCTTTACACTTAGCACAAAACTCGGCTTACTATTCTAGAGCAAAGCATATTGATATTCAATACCACTTTGTTCGTGAAGTGGTGGAACAAGGGCAGATCTCTTTAGTCTAGATTCACACTGATGTAAGCCCTACATATATTATGACGAAACCTATTAGTGGAGAGAAGTTTATTTGGTGCAGAACTTCTCTTGGTCTGCAGATTATGTGATGATAGGTAACATTGGCAATGGTCTTTCAGTAGAGGAATTATTCATGAGTTTGAAATTTGACTTCAAGTGGGAGAATGTTGGAATGTGAAGTCAATTAGGACTTTTCTTCCATATGTGTCATACAAGTTGTCTTCAATTAGGACTTTGCTCCTGTATGTGTCATACATGTAGTTGTGTGAGTCATACTTACTATATTTAGTAAGTTGTCTCCAACTAGGACTCTGCAACTCAGTTGTGTTGACTTAGTAAATTATTAAGTGATTCATAAGAGAATCAAGTTTGACTCTATATGTGTCAACCTTGTAGACAATTGAGAGCCACATATAGGCTTAGTCAATAATATAACTATAGTGGTGGCATTCGAAGAGTTAGAGGTGGCAAATTTGAGAATTTAATTATTTCATTAAGTTTCTCAAATTTGTATGTATATAGAGTAGCTCTTCCTCCTTTGAGAAAAAAGGTCTAAATGGCTTTGAGATTGTTGTAACTCTGTAATTCCTGAGAATCAATATAAAAGACAAAATTTGCCCGTGGCTTTTTACTGGTATATGTATACCAGGTTTTTCCACGTAAATCTGTGTGTTATGTGCTATTTTTCTTCTTTGCAAATTTTATGCACTTGTTATTTTTCTCACACCAAAAAGAGAGACGTTTTTGTGCTTCTCTAAATCAATCAGATCCTTAATTCTACTTGATGCAGAATCTTGTCCGACGATAAGAGCCTCCACAATGTACTTCGTGTAGGAGGAGCTGAAGAAGTAGATGGAAAGAGATCTCCAGATGTACCGGCAAGTGCTGAAGGATGCACATTAAGAGAATCCATCCTCTCTTTAATCTGCTCAAATACATGTTGATGTAGAAAAGCAACGGAAGGCGTGGAAGCTCTGAGTGAGTTTCCTAATCTTTCTGCTCATTGTGTAACGAGAAAAGAGATGAGAGTATGAGGGTACAATGCAGTGCTGTGTCAAATCAGATGCTTCCTCCAGAAGAGCATCCAATTCGTTCAACCAACTATTTACCATGAAAGGCAAAGAAGGGTGAGAGGATGTGTTCAGTTTGCCACAGTTCAAAGCTTTTCTATGTTCATTAATTGAATTTTGAGAAGCAGGACCTTGAGGGCATCCAACTCTTTCCTACATCTGATGGCAATATTGATGTATTGAATAACCTGACTTGCAGCCAAATGAATGGTGAAACCAATCATTCCAGGGATGAAGCCAGGATCACCCATTTTGGGGCTACCTTAGAAAGAAAATTGGAATTCTACTGAAAGTCTATTTCTGAGGGAAAGCGAAGGAAATGCAGCCAAATAGTAGCTAAAGCTCCTGCCAGAGAAGCAGGCTAATGTGTTGGTTCCTCTGAGATGCTATTAATTAGTAGTCCTACAGAGACCTCATTAGACACCAATCTTTGTTACATAGGAAAGTGTAGAAAGAACTTATAAAATAACCACGCGGATCATCCGTCCGTGAGCATGTCGTCACGGTCACAAGCTGAAGGCATAATACAACTCTCTCAAAGGCAGATTTTATATCAGTATTCTTACATAATTTTGATTCCCGCAATTTATTCACGACTGTCGATTATTTTAAGAGTTTCTTCTTTGGTTAAAGTCAAAATGTATAATAATTGTCAATCTTGATCAATCCAATTTGAGATATATCAAATTCTTACCTAATATTGACTCCCTCAATTTAATCACTATTACGTTTGTGACTTTTTCATCCACTAAACAGACTTTTGCGGCTCTCTCTGCTTGACTAGACAACATCTGAAAGCCATGTTTGAGAAAATATGGGAGAAATATTGCAAAACAGATTCGACCCGGCTTCAAGGTCCACGCCCGTGCTTTAAAACTTTCCTGGGTACTAATTTTCGTGCTTCCAGCGAATGGGTCAGAAATGTTTGAATAGAAAAAAGCAGAATGGAAACAAAACATTCAGTCAATCCGTGTATGATCATGGACATTGAATTTAGGGGTAAATTTTTTACTTCGAATTTAGGGATATTGCAACACTTTTTCTTGCCATCGAAAGGCTTCTAGGTAGTATTGGTAACATGGAAATTTCATTTTCTACCATGTTTAATATATTTTTTCTTGTCATCAAACCTGTTAATTTTTTTATTTCATTTATATGTAATACCAAAATTTTCGTGAGTAAATATTATGTATTTGCTATGCAATCAGTCATTATTAGTAAATTTAAATTGAAATATTTAAACTAGTAAATTCAATTGAAATATTTAAACTAGTAAATTTGAATTGAAATATATAAATTGATTTAAATTCAAATAAACTTTTTATTATTGTATATCTCTATTTTATCTCTATAGTAGTAGATGTGTATTTCTCCTTCCACTTTAAATGATAGCATTTAAGTATCTTCTCCATGGCCACAAATTACCCTTGCTAAAAGCATGGCTCAATTAATATAAGTTCGCCATGCTCTAAGCAATAGGAAAGCAAAAACTAATTAAACAAAATTTATATAGCTATGATGAGAAACTATAGACTTACAAACAAAAAAGTGAAAGCCAATAGTAGGGTAGTTAACTATGTTAGGTAAGTAGATCTCGTCTCCTTCCATCATCCCTCCAATATTTATGGTCTCTTTTTTTAAGAATAATTTTTGAAATGGAAAACTATGAGAATCTTCCATAACCCACTATATGATTTTGAAATTTCCAATATTTCCTAAAAACATATTTTAAGAGTACCCTTGAACAAGAGGATGCATGAATTCTACTAGCAAGGTTTATTGTTTGGCTAGCTCTATATTAAATTGGAGTCTATAGAGAGCTCACTCCCTTATCTAGTACATTCAGAGACAAGAGTAGACATGGATACAAATAGGGTTCTAACCTCCTCTCCTATTCATGCCTTCTCCAACTTGGACTACTTAGGGGCCAACTTCCACACATAGATTATAAAAATGATAGGATCAAATCATTGCCACATAAGGTCACAAAACCCCATGAACCTAGGCCACATACATAATGGGGAATTATGATTGTAGTAACCTATATTAGAATAAAAAATCAACCAACAAATAGGAGACAAGATTTATGCCATGATTACAAGACTTGCCTTCAAACAGAGGGGGAAATGATGAGACAACAAAATTTCTTATGATTTATTGAAAATTTTCATATTTTTGTTGAAACATATTTGTGTAATGGACAAAATGATATAACTAATTAACTTTAAGCTATTAGAAGTAGATTATGAAATGGATTTTCTACACTTTTTTCTTTCAGAGTTGGATAGGCAAATAATTGTATCAAATTTATTTTCTATGTATATTGTTGTATTTATCACGAATATAGGAATTAGTGGTATCAACATGACACAAAACTAATAAAAAGGAATGGTTTCCACAAATATTGGATAGTTGGAAATAACACTATCTAAATAGATGAAACCAACTCTACAATTAATTTAGCTAGCTCAAATTTAGTTGGGTAGCATTAGAATGCATGGAAAAAAAATCTTCTAGTTTAGGAGGGTAGATAATGGAAATATCATTTGTACCATGAATCCTTGTGATCAAATATGGGTCTTAAGTCAACTTATTATTTTCTAAATAACATGTGTAGCTATCAAATAAACTTATGTCCATTGAGATTATAAGGCCCTACTTTATGATCTTGCTCCTTCACTAATTTTAGGGAAAACATCTCTCAAACCAAGAATAACTTAGACTAGAGAATTGCAAGATTGTCTCAAATCATAGTTGATAAGAAGTTTTTATCATATAACTAAAACTCCTCTCAATTAAATGAACGAATAAATTATTTATTAGATATGACATTTTAATAGAGAAGGAGCTAGTAATTGAAATATTTATCAAGTTAGATCATGGAGGGAATAAGATGGTGGGGAACCAACAAGTTTTAAAATCAAATATTTGAAATTCAAGGATCAATTTTGTGGCTTTGGATCCTATACTAGAGAATTGACCTAATATAAGGGAATACCAAATTTAATTGTCAAAATGTATTTCTAGACATAGGGGGTAATAAATATCAAATATATTGAAATATGGGTAAATATAGATGAGATAAGAGTAAATTCATGTGAAAGTTTTAGAGTATGAATTAGTGATGGTTCAAGTAATTATCCCAACTCCATATAACATTGCACTACTTTTTAATTTGTAATTCCATAATTAAGCTATTCTATCAAATGAGTCTAAAAGATAAGTAGGAATTAACATGTAAATACCTATGCAAATTTCACCATTACACCACTTAAAATATCAATGTTGAGTTGATTCAAAAGATGGGCAAACACTGTTGACTCAATAGAACTATGAACTAGAAAAAAAATATGCATGAGAGATCTCATTCCCAACAATAACACCCAAATACAATTTTGAATCTTGATGACAACAAACATAACATCGTTAAAAATTTATTAAAATTGAATATATTAAATAAAGTTAAGTTTAAAATAAATCCTCAATTAAAATTTATTAAAAAAAATTTCATTAAAATCATATATGTATTTAACAATAAATATTGCCTAAATCCTAACTAAACACAATATAATAGAAATAATGAAAATATACCCCCTTACTAGAGTTGGGGAATCAGAATTTTGATTCCCTCTAGTTATATTCTTGGACATTGGATGCATGGGGGAGTTCAAGCATATAAAATGTCACCTAACATAATGCATAGTAGCTAGTTAGGCTCTAATTAGGCAATGACCTTCACTTTATTCAATGTAACACTTTCTCTATTTCATAGTTCTATCCCATGAGAGGAATGGAATACAATTTTTTTCATAGTGGAACAAAGAACATCTTCAAACCTTCACTATTGCACGTGCAACTAAGGAATTCCAATATAAAACTTATTATTGGTTATTTGTACAATTACTAACAAAATTACACCATTTAAAGCCATGCATAAACTCTTATGATGATCTTGGATACCTATTTCAGACTCTTTGGCCAAATCAAATTAAATGTTATAAAAATAATTTTAGAACCTTTTATTTTCATTATTAAAGTTCATAGAAAACTACACACAATTCGACAATAAAGGTGTCCATTGCTTATTGCATGCTTCCACAGTTTGGAATTGACTTATTGTAAATGTTCACATTGTAGTTTATTTTGGACTTGACTCATTGGTCAATGTAAAAATTGTGATTTATTTGGAACTTGACTCTTTCATTAGTGTTCACATCATAGTTAGTTTTTGACTTGACTCATTAGTCAATGTTCACATCACAATTTATTTTTTACTTTACAAATTGGTAAGTGTTTAGATCCTAGTTTATTTTTTACTTGACTCTTTTGTCAATGTTCACATCGGAGTTTATTTTTGACTTGACTCATTGGTCAATGTTCCAATCACATTTTATTTTGGACTTGACTCATCAGTAAGTGTTCACATGAGAGTTTATTTTCAGCTTGATTCATCGCAGTTTATTTTAGACTTGATTCACCTATCATGATCAATAGTCATATTACAATTTATTTTTGACTTGACTCATTGATCATAGTTCACATGTCAATTATTTAAACTTGACTCATTTATGAAAGTTTATATCACAATTTATCAATTTATTTTTGAGTTGACTCATCTATCAATATTCATATTGCAGTTTATTTCGACTTTGACTCATCCGTCAGGTTCACATTGCACTTTATTCTTTAACCTAAGAGAGATATTTTTTAAGAATTTGGATTATTATGAGTCACCATGAATGTTCTCATTTTAAAAAAAATCTCTTCCTCATTTATCGCAGACCATTCCTCGCACGTTACTGAGCCTATAATCCATTCAAAACCTTCTCACTCTTCACGAAAAGGGTCAATTCTATTGTAATCGGCAATGTACAGGGTAAAATAACTTCATTTTCAAGAGTCTTCGGTCATACCAAATTAAATCTTCACATGAAAATTCGCCACATTTCATTTGTATTATTAAATTTAGTAGCGACTTGTAAGCAATCGATAATAGAAGTATCTACGCGTCTGGAGAAAAGGAAAAGGAAATTGGGGATTCTTGCCTTCTAGGGTTCTCAATCTAATCATGTAGAAGTTTAGTATTGCAAATTTCATAACATAAAGTTTAGGGTTGTGTAAAAGTTCGTTCAAGATTTCAATTTAGGATTGGTGTTTTGAATTTGAGGATTAAGTTTGCGAAGGAAAATTTGATTTTATCTAAAACATAATTTATATTTCACACTATTTAAATCATATAGAATTTTAAATTAGAAACGGGTGCACTTTCAATAAAATATTTCTTATATGCAATTAATATTTATGCATTCTTGTTTGTCAATTTTAATATATTTTTTAGTATTTGTCTAGTTTTAATATAGAATAAAAATGGGCATCTAACTTTATCCTTAGGACAAAATGGTACCGAGATAAGAGACAATCTCTATTAATGTATCGTGTCAAAACAATTATTTAATAAAGTTGAGGAGTAAATGATTTGCCTTAAGATGGCATGCACTTTTTTTTAATGTGAAATGTTTAAAATAAATTCAAAATTATTGTTGTTGCCTTGCCTTCCACATTTCTCTCATTTTATGGTAGCACCAAACTAATATACAATAAAGATATGAGAGTGATGTCATTAGCAATAAAAATTTGAGAGTATTTGGGTCTTTCTCTCTACCGAAACCTTCATATACTGCCTTGAGCTTGTCTTAGTCTGCAATTTACCTTCTTTCTTATCATGTCATTCTCTAAACATGCTGATGATGGATCACAAAGTGTGATTTGAAATGTTGATGCAAAAAAAGTCACAATCAAATCCAGAAGCAGTAATAGATATCACTTTTTTTTTTGAGAAAAAATAACTTTTTAACCTACACAAAACAATAAAAAGACGAAAAAATAGTATTTTTTTATAATCATATAAAATACAAATTAAATTGAAACTATAGAATTTTTCATGATTTTTTTAATTATGTTCATTCATTGATTAAACTAATTTAAAATAAAAATTCAATGAATGCAATAGTATCTTATCCTTGGAGGAACTAAAAATTGGACAAATGAAAACAAACACTACAATAATAAATCTATAATATATAAAAATTATTTTCAACATAATATTAAAATTTTGTATTCGGTATTATAATGATATATATTTATATACCATTATTTTAACACAAAATGTATAAAGACAAAAAATGATTAATTTCATCTAAAAACTGAAACATATCGCTGCACCAAAATTCACCATAGTAAAAATGTTCACCATGACGAAGGATATCATAGTAGCATTTTTCAGATGTTTCAGTTTCTGTGGTAGATAATGTTGTTGTTTGAACCTTACTCTTTGTCTTGATAAAGTTTTATTCCTCTGCAATAACAAGTAAAACCTTTGAACAACCATACACTCTTATCTTCTCTACACTCATCAAATTCCAATAACATTGTGGTATCCTTTGCAATGCCTCACACTTCATTATTGTCAATATTTTGAGTGATGGCAGGGCTCCTCCTTCCACTATTGGTAGCTACTCTATCTTCTCCACCTCTACCATTATTAAAGCCTCTAGCTTGAGAAACGCTCCTCCCTTGCCAAATTCTTCTGGTAACTTCTCTATGTTAGGGCACTTAATGGTCTCTAGATTCTTAAGATTCTTGAGCTTTTGCAATGGAGGTAGTTGGTTCAACATGTCATAGCTGCACAATCTAATGTAGTCCAGATATTGAAATCCACAAATTAAATTCTCTATATGGTGTAAGTGAGGACATACTAGACAGATTGTCTTCAATTTTTACATGGTAGTCATGTCATGAGGTAGCCTTTCCATATTTGTGAGATACAAATGTATATGTTGCATCTACTTCATGGTTCCCAAAATTCCTTCTCGAATTATTTCACCATTATATGTAAGTGCCAACCTTTTTAGTTGGTTTAGGTTACCCAAATCCTTAATTGAAAGCTGACCTCTTCTCCATGCATTCCAAGCTAAATGTAGTACCCCTGCCCTAATCAATTTTTAATCTGAGTTTTATCTTAGTTAGTTTATCATAATATAATGATTATAGTCAGATGTATTGATTTAGTGCATATCTGTTAATGTGGTTTTCACACTAGTTGTATGCAAGTTGGTTAGTGTTCCTATTTCATGGTATTAATATTGGGCTAACGCTTTCATTAAGTTTATATATGTATGCATGTATGACTCTTGGTTGTAGGAGATTTCAGGTACAACGCCGCATGAGTGCGAGGTTAGTCTTCACCTGGATTTGCAGGTTTGAGTGTACCTATTTAATCCTTAGAGTTGGATTAGGTGGTCGTAAGACCCTAGTTGACCATAGTCGTGCTCAAGTGAGCATCATCAATCGTCGTCGGTATTCCCTTTTGGTTGGGTTTGCGAGTCGTCTATCTGCTTGACCTTCTTGGTTTGCGTGTTTGGTGTGTATGGTTAAATTGAGTAAATAGTCCTTAGTATTTAATTTGATTAAATATGTGTTTGTGCATTAAAGATTAATGGACTAAATTAAACAGGATTTCTTTATGTGATTTATCGTTAATTTGAATTGCTTGATTTAAATTGGGAGCAAGTTCAACTAAATGGTTAAATTTAAATATTAAATGTATTATGTTTATGCCTAAGAAAAGAAAGATCTAATTTTAATTGAAATAGAATTAATTTTATCTTCTTGGCATTTTTGAAATGGAAAGGTTAAATTTAATTAATTTAGAAAATCAATTTTAAATTTGAAAGGCAAGTTTAATTTGTTGATATAGTTTAACAGAATCATTTTTGTGAATTATTTTAAATAAAAAATTTAATTCCAAAAATGAATTTTTCTGGTCAACCTTTCCCATATAACCTAGACTTTTGGAAATTTCGGGGATGGAATTTTTTTTGGAGAAAAATATAATTTTGGAAAAATATTTTGGAGGAAATTTGGGGGTTTTGGGAGGAAGATGGTTTTTGGAGCTTGCAGGTTGGGCTCTCCTTCAAATCTCTTCCAGGAGTGCGTATGGAGGTAGGAATTACCTTATTTGTCTTCCTTGTTACCAAAGAAATGGTCTGTGGTTGAAAGAAAAATGTTTGTTGTTAAAAAAATCAAGCTTTCAAATTGATTTTAGATTTAATTTGGATATGTGATTTTAAAACTATGCATATGACTGGTGTTCTTGCAAAAACAGTTGAATCATTGTGTTAAAAATGGTTCTTTTTGCCCATATATGGATTCTTGTTGAAAAAATTTATTTGGGGTTTTGATATTCCTCAATTTGTTTTGGGTGTTTGAAACCCATTTGTGTTTGGAAGGAAGAATACCCATCAAAAAAAAAATAATAAATAAAAAATGAAACCAAAACATAATTCATACCAAACTGATTTTCATGGCAAATCGAAACTGTGTTTTTTAAAAAAAAAAGAGAATATTTTAGTCTCTGGGAGATTGTATTTTTTTACTGTGCATTTTTGACAGTAAAATGTTTTTAAAAAAAAAAAAAAATTTAAATAATAATAATAATTTATACCCATGTGGCAGGGCACAAACCCCCACCACGCGGGAGGTAGCTTGCTACCAAATGGTAGCAGCGCTGCCCATGGCAACCGCTTGCTACCATTTGGTAGCAGTGCTACCTTGGGTAGCGTGAGCTCCCAAGGGGGGGCCCACATGGGGTTCCACATGGGTACCCTCCCTCCCCTTATTATATGATTTTTGGTTTTCAAAAAAATAGTAACGTGTTTTCTTTTTTTATATGTTTTTTTTTAAATTAAAAAATATATATATATATTATAATTTAATATTATAATAAATGTATTTTTAATTAAGTTTATTTTTAATTATGATTAAATATTCGTTAAGTAATAAACTATGATTAATTTGTTATTAATTATTTGTATAATGGAAAGTGTACATTAATTAATGCTCAAATTTTATTTTATTATTAATGAATATTTTTCTAATTAAATACTTAATATGTTAATCCCGTTATTAATTATTAATTTGTTATATTAAATTAATCGTGGATTAATAAATATATTCATTAATTAATAGTTAATTTTGGATTCTTCTATATGTGCGTAAGGAAGTAATTTTTGGATTTTGGAAATGATTATCTTAATTTGGATTTCGTATATATTTATGTTTCCTTGATCCATATAGTGTAACTGGGCTTGGAAAATATGAAACTGTAGAGATTGGTTTTGAACCAGTATGTCAATGATGTTTTAATTGGAGATTAAATATCTTATTTAATTGGTTAATGGTTGTATGATTTTATGAATGTGAAATTGGTTTAAGAACTCATTATGGCTTTTATGTGTGTTCGATGCTATGAACCTTAGAGAGTTAGAAAACCAAGAACAACCTATACCTAGATGAGGTAGATAACTACAATCTAATATAGATCATGTAGAAAACTTGATCAACTTTTAACGTTTAGATCAATTCAGAAAAGATTGTATTTGCTGAATATTACCTATGCGAGTTTAATTTCTGTATTCACTTTTGCCTATGTAATGGCAAGTCGTGCTTTATCTGATAGGACCCTATCATATGGAGTGATTTGGGGTACTTGTTTCAGTCCTCGGTTTTGAGTTGACTGTTGTTTTGTGGTAGTGTCATAATTGGTCATATCCTTTGTGTGGGTGTCGAATGATGATTCGTGTTTGACCATGGTTGGTCAGGTCTCTGGTTAGAGTACCGTCAGTAAGTGTACCTCTTTTGAGTTGCGTTTGACCAAATGGATGTTCCCTCCTTTTTGAACTCTGTTCGTCTAACCATGTCTATTCCTTGGTTTTTGAGTTCGTCTGAGTATAGTCTAGTGTCGTATGGGAAAGTGGCTTTCGATTGGGGGTCGCGCCCAAAGTGGTTGTTGGGTAACCCTTCAAAAGTGAGTCTAATAAGTGATAACCTAACAGTAGATTAGGATGTTAATCTCTAAGTAAGATAATTGTCCCTCACCCATGGGATGAGTGCTAACACAGATTCAACATGCTATGAGAAGGCCTGAAATGGCAAACCATCATCCTTGTCTTCACGAGAGGGTGTGTGGGTCCACATGAGGCTTGGATGGGCCGGAGGCTCGGATTAGGTTGCCAGGATAACCCAGTGTATGGGGCTGGAACCTATGAAGACCTGTCATGGTAACCATACCAGGTTGTGTGATGACGCGTGTCACTATGTTCACTAGTGTGTTGTTGTATTGTCTGATAGGAGTACCTTTGTGGGTCGTCCTTTTGTCTATACCCTTGTGAGTACTTGGTTTCATGTTAGACCTTGGGTGGTGATGACTTAGTTTTGTGGATGCTCTCCTGGACCTTTGTATGAGCTTTGATTATGTTCAGCTGGATCCTTTCCTTTTCAAGGATCGTTTATGTATTAATTGACCAATGCGGTCGTTTGTATATTGATTATGTTTCGCCTTGATGGCAGGATTGTAAATTATGAGAACCTCATGTATACTTAACTTTATTAATTATCAGAGGGGTCTTGCAGTTGAGCAAACCCGGAGGTGTAGCCCTTTAGGGGTGAACTCCGAGATCATCTTGGTGTTATGTGATGCTTTCATTTCTTATATTTCATGTTTAGTGTTAGCATGTATGAATGCCATTTTGATCAAATGCATAAGTGGTTTAGATGAGACTTATCGTAGATGCATGTATGCAATCGTCTTTTAAAAATGCAATAAATTGGATTGTGAAAGAATGTAACTTAGAGTAGTGGAATCTATTCAGTTGTTGTTAAGGAAATTAAATACGCATGGAAATATCTCATATGTTTATGATAAAATTCTAGTGTGTTAGAATAGTAGATGCATGGCTTATATTTTAATGAAAAGCTTGAATGTAAAGTATGAATGAATCATAATGGATAAACATTAGCATGTGATTTATATTTCCATCTTTTGAAAGAAATTATCCTTAGTTAAGAATTATCTCGTTTTAAAGATAATCAGCTTATTGGATTAATTGTGTGAGTTAAGTGAATTGTGATATTTAAGTAATCTCGTTGGGAAACTCTTTAGGTGTTAGTTGATGTCTTCCGCTATGTAATCTGAATCTTTGATATCTTGTTGTATCTTAATGTGGTGTAACTTTTAAAAAAAAATTATTGCACTCTATTCTTGTGTTATGGCTTAATCCCTTTGGGGTTTCCTGGCCAGGCATTACACTATATTTCTAGATCCACCTACATTCAGCTACTTCAAAGACATAAGGTGTGAGATCCCATAAGGCATGCACTGCAGGCTTGGACAAGAAGCAAGATTCAAAAGTTTTAGGGAAGCTAATTTAGAAATGCTGGATGGGAGTTGCGTAATATCAGATTGATAAAGATCTAATACTTGAAGGGTTCTAAGGTTTGTGATAGTGTAAGGCAGTTTCTTGATTGGCACACAACATAATCTGAGGCAAACTAAATGCTTCAAACGTCCTATGTTTTTTGGCAAAAACTACAGGGTAGTTCATGACAAATCGAGGACCTTGAGAGTGGTCATACTCCCAATTAATTCCTTTGGAATTTATGTCAAAGAAGTATTACTAGCCAGTAGCAAGTAGCGGATATGGGGAGTTGTGAATGCCTTTGGAACCTTTGTCAAACTGTTGTTCCTTACAAAAATTTTGATTTCTCCCCCACAGACATTAGTTGGAAACTCTCCTAAACCTTTGCATGTCTGAAAGAAGCGTTTTTCTTCCTTTTCAGCAATTTGGTGTGCTAAAAAGTGGTGCAATACATCATGCACCCTGAAATTGAGCATGTTTCCGTCGTAATCCTTCATAATTGGTTCGATAAGGCATTGGCCCACTAAAAAATTGATGTATAACTCTCCAATTTGGAGAGGATCCGACCCGACTACTAACCCTTCTCCAGTCCAATACCTAGTAGCAAGTGCAATATGAATGACTTCATCTTCTGAGAAAGCAGCGAGGTAAAGGAAGCACAACTGCAAGGAAATTTTGTAGCCCCCCAAGTCGGCTAAAGCATCATAGCTTAATCTTAACTTGCTTGAAAGGGAGTGTGTAACATCCTTCTGCAACCTTTGGAGTGCGAATTCCCATTCATTTGACTGAGAGACGTCTGCTATTGCCTGCCGAACTATCTTTATGGCTAATGGAAGCCCTCCAAACTCCTTGCAAATACACCTCTCTATTTCTTGGTCAATGTTCTTGGGGAAAAATCCATCATTGTGTCTATTCAACTCTTCATTTTCTGTCGGTGTCATTTAGTGTGTAGCTTTGTTAGGCAAACTAGCTTTGGGAACCAAGTCTATGCAATGACTGATACTTCTCATAGGTGGTAATCCATTAGGCACATTATCTGATATAATGTATTCATTATCTTTCAACAACTCTTTTATCTCTTTCGGTTGTTCTTCTTCATGCTCCGTATTCTCAATCTTCTTAGGAACTAAAGAAAAACACACATTCTCATGTCTCATTCCATCCAAGACTTTCCTTCTATCCACCAAACAAATTCTAGCATTCGTACAGACTTCACTCTTCAAAGGCTCATCCAAGGGCAACAAGGTTTGCTTCATCCCATTGGCCATAATAGTGTATGTATTCTTCATCCCATCATGTATTGCCTGTCTATTAAACTGCCAAGGTCTACCCAACAAAAGGTGACAAATATCCATAGGCATAATATCACACAAGACTTCATCATTATAACTCCCAATTTTTAATTTCACCTAACATAACATTTCTAACACTTATGATCATCCTGAATCCATGCTATCTGATAAGGCTTAGGGTGTTTCAATCTTTTCAAATTCAACTTATTCACCATCTCTTCTAAAATAAGATTATCTGAACTACCACTATCAATAATAACTTTACATCACTTATTGGATACCTTACATCTAGTCTTGAATAAATTCTTCCTCTACAAGGGCTCTTCATCTCCTCCGGTATGACACAAAGCTCTCCTCATCATCAATAGTTCTCCATCTTCTGGTTTATTAGCTGATCCAATGGGGCTTTCTTCCACCACTGCTATTCTCTCGATATTCTCTATCTTCTTACATTCGAAATCATGACGTCCTTCTCCTCCATACTTATAGCAAGTTCTTCTAAACACTCTCTTGTGTTGTCTTCTATCATCTTTTCCAAAATTATCATTCTGATAGCCATCTGGTTCTCTCCTCGGGTAGAAATTTCTATCATCTTTCTAGTATGAATTACCTTCCTTGCTTACTTCCTTGTCCCTGTTCTGATCCTTACAGGTTTTGAGCTACCTCCATTATATCCTCTTCCTCCTTGAAATCTTCCTCTTGAAAACCTTCCACCTCTACCTTTCTATCTCTGCTCATGTCTTTTGTTTAGCTTCTCTTCTTCTTTGAGGGCATATTGGTAAGCTTCTTCAATACTATGCAATTTGATCAAACTGAATTCATCTTGTATAGACATCTGCAATCCATTCAAATATCTTGCAACTTGTTCAACTTCATCATCAATATGTCCAGATCTGATATTCAACTTGTAACATACTTCAATGTACTCCTTCACACTAGATTCCTTCTACCTCAAATTTTGCAACTTCCAGAATAGATTCACTTGATAATCAATTGCCATAAATTTTGATTTCAACTTAGCAACCATCCGATCCCATGTTTTGATCTTCTCTTTACCTCTTCTCTATCTATCAACCTGCAAATGCTCTCACCAAAGAGATGCATGACCTTTCAACTAGGTACAAGCATATTTCACCTTTCTTTCTTCTGCAGTGTTCTCAAAATAAAAATATTTCTCCATCTTTGAGATCCAATCCATCAATTCATCTAAATCCAACTTTCCATCATATTTCGGTGGGGTAAAATGATGTTTAGTATTCACCCTACTCAAAACCCTCAAAAGCTTTCTTTGTCTGGATCAATCATTAGTGAGTTTACTTGTTCAGGCAAGAATTCTTCTCCTTCATATTCACCCACATCTTCAATATGTCAGCCTCTTCTCTGGGTTGTCTCAATGACTTCCAACTAGGCTGCAAATCCTCACAACATTTCCATCACAGTAGGGTCTGCATTCTGATGCACTCCACCATTCCTATTTTCTTTTTGCACCATCTTCATGCCAGTCCTCTATAGTTGTAGGCCAGATCCACAATTTTCCACCCTACAACAAAATTTATTAGGACAACACAATCTTTGGAATGAAAGCTCACTCTGATACCACTTGGTGTAGTCACTGGTTAGGGGGGACCTCAAAGAGATCAATCTGGACCAGTTAGCAAGAGTAAACACAATGGAAACACAAGGATATGATGGAGGCAATGCAGAATTGAATGAATTATATCATGAAAACTATTTACAATGAACTGGTCACAACCAAGTTACAAAAACCTAGTCACTGGCATGCTAAAACATGCTTAATTATAGAACAGGTCACAACTGGGACCTCAAATCTTAGGATCTATCTTCTATGTTCTACATCTTAATTGATCTCTTCTTATCTTCATTCCAATGCTCAATTACAATGATTTATACGATCCAAGGGTATCCAAACAAGCTAGAAAGGGATCAAATGCTGAATAAGAAGACCTAATGTGTAAAAACAACAAGGTTGGCCTCCACCAAAGAAATTCCTCTGAAAAATACAAAGGATGAAGTGTAGATCAAAGGAAGGTCGGCCACACACCAAGGAACATCAGAATCAATGTTGAGGGCTTCGCAAGCTACGAAAGAGATCTGGTAGATTATGTTAGATTAAAATTACAAATAGGTCCAGGCAACCGGTTCCAGAGAGCTATCTCGGAAACCGATAGCGATAACTTGCCGGAAAATGATATAAATGCTTTGCAGTTTGGGAATAACGTAGATGATCAAGTCTTCAAGAAAAAATCCAACTCCTTGAGATCCAGCGAGCCAATGCTAGAAAATGCTGAATGAAATGCTGAAACTGCAAAACATAAAGCAAAACTGAAAGGAAATATTTTTGGTTGATGGAAGATTGCAAAGAACCGGGGATGCTCCTGCATCACATTATCTATGAATGATTTTATATGATCTCGATATTTAATACAAATTATTTAAACATATCGTCATAAAACAACATACAATATGGATAAAATCTTTGTTATACAATTTGCAAGTAGGAACTATCTTTGAAATTCTAAAGATGCAATATGCAAGAATACTATTGATGAAAAGATGTAATGTAAAATGAAAGAAACCATTATCCAATAGAATATTTTGGTTCTTGTAACTAAGAAATTTTTTAATCTTCTTTGTTGAATACAAAACAAAATTTGCATGCCTTATTTATTCCACTTTCGTAAATAAATAACATAACCCGAAGTAATTGGAGCCACTTCTATGTTTACTTCTTTCTAAAACCACTCTCTAGTAGTAATTGCAACTACTAAACCTCTTGGGCCTTCTAATCCCTTAAAAATTTTAATCCCTTAAAAAAAATTTAAATTTTTTTTTAATCCCTTTAAAAAATTTTAAAATTTTTTAATCCCTTAAATTTTTTAAAATAATTTTAATCCCTTAAAAAATTTTAATGCCTTCAAAAATTTTAAACCTTTAAAATTTTTTAATCCCTCAAAAAAAGTTTAATCCCTTAAAAAATTTTAATCCCTTAAATTTTTTAATCTACTTTATTTTTACAATATACATTTAATATTCTATAATGAAAAACCAAGTCTAAGATACCAAATAAGAATCCATCTTGTTATCACAAATCTAATAAATAATCCCAAACACATAACTCAAAAATCTTTGACATACAAACTAATATATATTAATCTTATTCTTTAAGAAAATATATACTTTATTTTGTTTTATTGAATAAAGATAATATACAATAAAAGAATAATAATTACAAAAGATCTATATAAGAAAAGAGTATGTAAACAGTACTAACAAAACATGATTACTTTTCTTTTACATTTACATTTAATTTTTGTAGAATTCTACTTTGTAGATTAACTTGAATTTATCTATAAAACAAAACCCTAGATACTAAAACAATTATGAAAATATAAATTCTGATTTAATGAACTAAACTTAGGAAATCCACATCGAAATATCTTTAGACTAACCAATTAAAGAAGGATTTTGGGTGAAGCAACGCCTGTCAATTAAATAAGTCCTGAACAAAAAAAACAAATTAGTACAAAGGGGCAGGTAGAATAAAGGTCTGTCAAAACCATGCCCAAATCAATAGAGAGATGTCGGTGGGTTAACGGACTTGATTTATGAGCCAAGTGGGTTCACCCATTCACATTGCTCTCTTTCCTGTTTGAAGTTTTTGCCTATCATCTTATTGTCCGTGTATGTTGCATCATAGCACGGAAATGCATGTAAAAGAAATAGTGAAAGTAAAACATGTGAAAGTTGTCAAATTGAATTTGCTTTACTCCAAAAGGTAGTGTAAAATGCTTTGCCTGGTGAAAGCACCTAATTTTCTATGTTTACTAAGTAAGATATTTATCCATTTCCGTAAGTAAAATGAAATATAAAATGTTGAAAAGCTATTCAGGTCTCTGTGGAGCTATAAATTAAATTTTAATAGCATTTCATAGCGTTTGCCTTTCATACAAGCCATCAGATTAGTCTGCTTCTCTCACCAAAGCTTTCACTGCTATTTTTCTATATTTCCTGTGTTCTGATGAAAAAACGCTTTCATTAGAATTTCAATTTTCTTGGAAGGTGCCCCCAAAATGGGTGACCCTGGCTTCATCCCTGGATTTGCTGGTTATGCCATTCAGTTGGCTGGGGATCAGATAATCCATCACATCAACATTGCCATCCGATGCAAGAAAGAGTTGGATGCCCTCAAACTTCTGCTTCCCAGAATTCAAGCAATGAATGTGGAATTGCAGGAGTATCGAAAAGCTTTGAACTCTGGCAAAATGAGTACGTCACCTCACCATCCTTTGCCCTCCACAGTCAACAGCTGGTTGAACGAATTGAATGCCCTTCTGGAGGAAGCATCTGATTTGGCCCAGCACTGCACTGTACGCTCACACTTTCATCTCTTTTCTCGTTACAGAACGAGTAGAAAGATCAGGCGCCTCATTGACAATATAGAAAAGCATATAGCCTCCACGCCTTCCGTTGCTTTTCTGCACCAACTGCAGCAATATGTCGCGAATCGGCAGGTGCTTGAGCAGATTAAAGAGAGATTGGATTATCTTAATCATAGTACTTCAGCAATGGCCAGCGCATCTGGAGATCTCTTTCGATCCATTTATTCGGCCACTTCCAACAAGAAGTATATTGAGGAGGCAGTCATTGTGGGACAGGATTCTGAATCAAACAGACTTGTGGAGTTGATCGATTCACAGCAGCACAAAAATGTGTCTCGTTTAGGACTAGTTGGGAAGGGTGGGGCCGGTAAGACTCTGTTACTCAAACGAGTCTTCAACGGTGACCAGGTACAGAGTCTCTTCCGCAATGATTTGATGCTTTGGCTTACTGTTTCACAGAATCCATCTTTCAATACTCTCCGAGATGATCTTGTGAAACAAATAACTGTTCAAGTAAATGAAAGATTGGACAGTAGAGAGGAAGATCATGTGAAAACTTGGTTGAATGAATGCATGAGAAAGCACAAATTTGCCCTATTTTTAGATGATATTTGGGAAACAAGTGCAGCCTCGCTGTTAGAGGAGCTGTGTGTGCCTCATTCTCCACACCACAAGTCTAACATCATCATTGCCACATCCAGAACTACAAGTGTGCTCTCACAGTTGGGTGTCCGGCCTTCATCACTCATCGAAATGCAAGATTTGACTGAGAATGACGGTTGGAGATTGTTTTCTTTCTATGCTTTTCCTGACAGCGGTGGAATTTTGCCGATGAGCATTGACCAAGAAATAGCGATTAGTGTCTGCAAAGAGTGTGGGGGCCTTCCGTTAGCCCTCAAAGTAATTGGGAAGGCAATGGTAAGCGTCACTCTGTCAAATGAATGGGAATTGGCAGTCAAGAAGTTGCAGAATGATGTTACACGCTCTCTTTATGGCAGGTTAAGGCTAAGCTACGATGCTTTGGCCGACGTGGCTGGCTATGGCATTTCCTTGCAGTTGTGCTTCCTCTGCCTTGCTGCTTTCTCAAAAGGTCATGTAATCTATTCTAATGATGCCATTGACTTCTGGATTGGAGAAGGGTTGGTGGCCGGGAGAGATCCTCTTCAAATCGGAGACACATACGTCATTCTGTTAGCGGATCGATGCCTTATCGAACCAATCCAGAAGGATTATGACGGAAATGTAATCTGCTTCAGGGTACATGATGTTCTACATGACTTAGCACAACAAATTGCTGAGAAGGAAGAAAAATGCTTCTTCCAGGCAAGCAAAGGCTTACAGGAGTTTCCTATGGTCGATTGTGCAGGACATATCAGAATTTCTTTAGAAGACAACAGTTTGACTAGGGTTCCTAAAGAATTCCGAGCTCCTTATATCCGCTTCCTGCTACTCTCTTCCAATCCTTCTTTGATGGAAATTCCAACAGAAGTGATTGGGAGTATGACCGCTCTTAGGGTCCTGGATTTGTCACGGACTGCCCTCCAGTCGTTGCCACAAAACATGGGATCTTTGAAGTGTTTAGTTTACCTCGGGTTATCCTTTGTGGCACTCAAGAGATTGCCCAACTCTGTCACTGCTCTTAAAAACCTACAAATATTAGATCTTTATCGATCTGATATTACACAACTCCCGTCCGGCTTTTCTAAGTTGACTTCTCTAAAACTGTTGGACGTTAGTTTCTGCAAACATCTGCAGTGCATGCCTTATGGGATCTCACGCCTTACGTCCCTGGAGTACCTGGATGCATTTTCTTCTTCAAATATACAGTGGAACAAGTGCAGAAGGGATCGGCTTCCAATTAGTGATTTGTGCACCCTAAACAAACTCAAAAGGTTGGGGCTTCATAATAATGGTGAGATAATTCAGGAAGGAATGTTGGGAACCATGAAGCAGGTGGAATATCTATGTATGCATCTGACGGGTATGGAAAGCCTACCACAAGACATAATTTCCATGTCAAAATTGAGAAAACTTTTATTAACATTTCCTCAGTTACTCCAGATAGAAAATCCATTTTGTGAATTTCAAAATCTGGGTTATCTTAGTTTGTTCGATTGTGGCATGTTGAAACAACTACCTAACTTGCACAATCTTCCAAGTCTAAAGCACCTGCATATCGTTAAGTGCCCCAACATTGAGAAGTTTCCAGAGGAATTTGGCAAGCAGGGGGGATTTCCTAAGTTGGAGGTATTTTCAGTGGTGAAGCTGAGGAAGCTAGAGCAGCTGCCAATAGTGGAAGAAGGAGCACTGCCTTCACTTAAAACATTGACAATAATGAAGTGTGAGGCATTGCAGAGGCTACCACAGTGTTATTGGAATTTGAAGAGTGTAGAGAAGATAAGAGTGTATGGTTGTTCAAAGGTTCTATTTGTGATGGCAGAGGAAGAAAACTTTATCAAGACAAAGATTAAGGTGCAAACAATAACATTATCTATGATAGAAACTCAAACATCAGAAGAGCGCTACCATGATATTCTTCAGCAGAGTGAACATTTTTATTACGGTGAATTTTGGTGTAGTGAGATGTTTCAGCTTTTTGCTAGCATTAATCGATTTTATTTGTTTTGAATTATTTCATTCAAAATAGTGGTATATAAATAATTTTAATATTATGTTCAAATATAAATTGTATATTATTTCAGAATAATATATGTAATTGGAAAAAAAAAAGGTTTCTACTTAATGTTTTTATTTTTGTGTTTTATATAACATTATATATTACAAATTTATCATTGTGATTTGACAATTCTTTGTTATAGATTATGTTAGAATTAATTCATTTCAATAAGTGTCTTGTTAATTTTTATTTATTTTTTGATAAAAGTGGATGAACCACTGAAATTATATTAAATCTTTATGTTTTTTACATGGTGTCTCGTTCAATGAGCACTGAAGGGAAAGAACTAGTAAGAAAACCCTTCACTATTTCTCAAGAGAACAAAAGCCTATCTACGCATTACAATAACCCATAGGCAACCCAAATAAAACCCCAGATTACATCATCAATCGCATTAGATATAAAGGAAGCTTGAGAGAAGCTTGTAGGAACCAGTGAAGAAGATAACATCCCAAAATGAAGCCACCATATCCTAAACAAAATTAGTGCCATCACCCCAAAAAACCAATCTGTCTATGCACCACATGAATTGAAGGCCCTACAAAGAACAAAACACAAAGTCAGAAGAGAACCAAGTAAAAGTAATCTTGTTAGCATAAAAATGGTTGGCAAACATATGCCCATTCATATAAGAAGCAGAGAAGGATGAAGAAAACCCTTAGGAATCAGGATGAGGCCAATCCACTGAATAGTCCATAACAAAAGCCATAATAACAACAACAGGATAAGGAGCCATCTGCACCACCATATTAACTGCACTTTCCAGTTCCTCAGAAAAAGCCACCAACTACCAAATTTGCCAAGAACTCTCCAAATAATGCAGAACATTATGTATTAGAAGCAAAAAAAAAAGAATGAATGCCATGCCTACACACCATCCAGAATACAACAATGAAAAGGATAACCATTGTATGATTATCATATCATCATAAGAGAAAATGCCAAGCAAGAAACCTCATACCAAAAGATGAAATTTCCTCATATCTTACAACAGACCCAGTCATTAAACCAACTTCTGAAACAACAAAACACCAGCAAAGTGAAATGATTCAATAGAATGACCAGTTCCACTTAATGTGAAACAAAACCTCATGGAAAAGTTACCCACATCCAACCACAAAGAGAAATGATTACCAAAAAAGCAGAGAATCAGAAACAATGTAATTTAACAAAATCCAACCACGAAAACTAATGATTAGCATGGAAGATCTGATACCAAAGAAGTCCCCAAAATATCCAATGGAAACTGAGGTATCCACCTGCCGCGATGATAATCCCATAAAACCATCATGCAGCTTCATGGGACAAGACAATGCCAATCAAGAAGTCAATAAATACTAGAATGAAAAAGATCTAATACTGGAAGGTTTCAAAGGTTAACCACAGAGTAAGGGCAGTTTCTTGATTGGCACAAAGCATAATCTGAGGCAAACTAAATTCTTCAAACATCCAATAATTTTTGGCAACGACTGGAGGGAAGTTTGTGATAAATCCAGGACCCTGAGGGAAGTCATACTCCCAATCACTTCTCTTGGATTTTTTGTGAAATAAGTATTATCATATAGTAGCAAGAAGCGGATATGGGGGGATCTAAATACGTTTGGAACCCTAGTCAAACTATTGCTCCTTAATGAAATTCTCATGTATCTCCCATAGTCATCAACAGGAAACTTAGATAAACCTCTGCGTGCCTAGAAGAAGCATTTTTCTTCCTTCTCAACAATTTGGTGTGCTAAAAAATGGTGCAATATATCATGCACCCTAAAATTGAGCACCTTTCTGTTGCAATCCTTACTAATTGGTTCAATAAGGCACAAGTCCACAAACAAATTGATGTCTATCTCTCCAATTTGGAATGGATCTGGCCCAACCACTAAACCTTCTCCCATCTAGTATGTAGTAGCAAGTGTAGTATGGATGACTTCATATTCTAAGAAGGCAGTGAGGTAGAGGAAGCACAATTACAAGGAAATGCCATAGCCTAGTAAATCGGCCAAGCATCGTAGCTTAATCTTAACCTTCTTGAAAGCCAGTGTGTAATATCATTCTGCAATCTCTGGAGTATGAATTCCCATTCATTTGACTGAGAAACGCTTTCCATTGCTTGCCCGATTACTTTGATGGCTAACATAAGCCCTTCACACTCATTGCAAATGTGCCTCGCTATTTTCTCATCAATACTCATGGGAAAAACTCCATTACTATGTGGAAAAGCATGAGAAGAAAATAATCTCCAGCTGTCATCCTCTGTTAAGTCTTTCATTGAATGATTGATGAAGGTGGAGCACCCAATTGTGAGAGCACACTTTTACTTCTGGATGTGGCAATGATAATATTGGAGCTGTGACGTGGAGAGTGAGGCACACAAAGCTCCTCTAACAAGCAGCTTGCACTTGTTTCCCAAACATTGTCTAAAAATAGGGCAAACCTGTGTGTATTCATGCTTTCATTCAACCAAGTTTTTACATGGTCTTCATCTCTCCTATTGAATCGTTCATTTGCTTTAAGAGTTATTTGATTGACAAGGTCATTTCTAAGAGCATTGAAAGACAGATCTTGTGAAACAGTAAGCCAAAGCATTAAGTCATTGCAAAAGAGACTCTATACCTGGTTACTGTTGAAGACTTGTTTGAGCAACAGAGTCTTACCAATCCCACCCTTCCCAACAAGGCCAAAAAGAGACACATTTTTGTGCTTCTATGATTTAATCAGATCCTTAATTCTACTTGATGCAAAATCTTGTCTGACGAGCCAACTCAATGTAGTTTGTGTAGGGAGGAGTTGAATGAGTAGATGGAAAGAGATCTTCAGATGTACTGGCAAGTGCTGAAGTATGCAGATTAATAGCATGTTCCCATACGACTACTTAGCTTATTTTCACTAGCAGCGGTTGCAAACCTTTTTTAGGAAATATCTGTGCTACTGGTGGCCCCATGAGTATTTATTTTTAAGAGAAATCTTCAAATTGGTATTAATAATATTAGTAATAATTTGTGCACAAGAAAAAATAGAAATAAAATGTTAAAAGAAAAGAGGGAAACAAATTTGTGGAGCCACGTGGCATTTTTGGCAATATGTTGTTGCTGCTTATTTCCAACCCCCCTATTTTCCCATAGCTTATTTTCAATTCCTAAATAATAGCTACTCCACTTAAATAGAAAAAGATTTTAAATTATCCTTTACCAACAATTTTAAATTTGTATGGGAACACTCCAACTGCTTAAAATTAAGCAGAAAATGTGTTGGTGTAAATAAATATTCATCATGGATATTATTACACTTTACTTAAGTTAACTTAGGATAATGCATTTTTTCTTAGTTTGGATATGAGACACTTAGGGAAGTGTGCACATAGGGATATAGCTTGTAGGAGAAATTCCACCTTTTGTGGTTTTATTTTACTGTTACACTCCACATTCATTAGCTTTCATTGTTCTCATTGTTCCCTTGATCTTGGAAAAATATCACATGGTATCAGAGCTATTGGGGTTTCATTGATTGGTTTTGGGAGACATCTTGGAAGGCTTGTATTTTCGGATCTGAGGTACTGCACATTTTGGAGGCATCTTAGAGAGTTTTCGACCTCACCATTGGGTCCAGGAGGTCGTTTCCATAAAAATCAGGTATAAACTCAACCTATTTTAGCGAAAGTCAAATTTTGGGTGTTGGAGAAATTTTTTGCTGAATTCGGATGGTATGGTACGAAATTTTTCGGATTTAAAAAAAAAAAAAACATTTGAAAATTTATTTCGGGGGTTTGTACCTTCTGCCCAGTCAGTAGAGCACAGTTAGTGCCCAGTCAGCAACGCACAATCAGCCTGGTCCAAGGTGCGATGAACATTTTTGATGGTCATACTACCCTCAAATTTAGCATAGTGTTTTGTTGAAGTCAGCACTTTTTGAAAATTTTAACCCCTCTCCATTCAGCAGTTTGGATTTTTGGGTCAACTTTGGAGGCTCATAACTTGCTCAATTTTGTTCCTTTTTGGGTGCAATATTTTTTTATTTGGGCTAATTTTTTGTGCTCTTCGCAGTGGTCTGGTTATTTTCTAATTTTGGTGAACATGTTTTTCATAATTTTTGGATTCTCTCAGTTGTACCTGTCCAATCCTCAATTTTGCAACTTCAAAGGCTTCATTTGGGCTCATACAACCTTCTTTTCAAGTGTTGTTTTTTTTGAAAGTGCATAATTTTTTGTCTACTTTCATAATCTATGATCAACTTTTAGAGATTTTGAGTGTATATTGTACTTTCAGATATTGGTCCTTTTTGGCCTCTTTGGTACTTGTAATTTTCTTGGATCTTAGTTTAGATCTTTTGCTTTATTAGTTTGAGTCTCCTTTGGCCTCATTGAGGCAGTTGTAAAGTTGAAATCAGAAGTCCACTTTACCATTTTTTGTAAGTGGCCCATTGTACATGCACTAAGTATAAAGTGCCAAATCATCATTTTTTTTGGGGGGGGGGGGGTTTCTTCGATCGAGTGAATTTGGGGGGTGTCTTGTGTGATTGTGCCTCTCTTTCCTTGTGCTCTTTCATTTTTATTGCAATGAGTCTTCATAAATTTCCACCTTTAACTCCACATAATTATGTATCCTGGAAAATTAAAGCATGGAGTAAATTAATGGAAAAGGGTCTCATGCATTACATAGATGGAACTATAGAAGTACCACCAGATCCTAAGACTGATCCAAATGCTTAGTTAGAATGGCTCACTAAGAATTGCATGGCTCTTGGAACTTTACACAAGTATGTATCAGATGATGTCATCTTTCATATTGAGAAGTGTACTACAATCAAAGAGGCTTGGGATATATTTCAGAAATTGTATGGTCAAGTTGATAAAATCAAAGGTTACAAGATTGACAATGAGCTCACCAACTTGGATCCCAAGAATTTTGATACAATCCAACATTATGTCACCAAAGCAAATGAGCTAAGAGAAAAGCTTAAGGATTGTGGAATTGACAAAAAAGATGCTCAGTTGATATTCAACTTGTTGGACAACCTTGCACAAGAATATGCCGCATTTGTTTCTAGCTTCCAAACTCATTGTTTGACAGTTGGGAGTTCCTACACTATGCCTTCATTTGATGCTTTCATAGAAATGTTGATGTTGGAACAATCTAAGTTGTTGAACTTGGGGCTTTTCAAGTCTTCAAAGTCCAAGGATTTGGTAGCTAATCAAGGGAATCAGGGAGTTCAAGGCAAAGATTCCAACAAGAAGAAGAAGCAATCTAAGTCAAAGCCACAACATGAAAAATGGCAATCATCCTCTCCATCACAAGGCAATTTTTCATCCTCTTCCAAGAACCGGACACCACCTAAGAACGATAAACCAACTTGTGCTTATTGCAAGAAGTATGGTCATGATGAGCATCGATGCCACACCAAGAAAGTTGATGAGTTGACAAATCTTCTTAAGAAAAACAACATCAACTTGCTATCCACCTACACAAAGAAGGATTCCACTCCTTCCTCTTCCTCACAGTGTAAGGGAAAAGGGCAAGCATTTATGGCTACAACATGTTCTTCACAACAGTGGATACTTGATTCGGGTGCCTCTTATCACGTCGGTTCTACAAAGGAGCAGTTTTCTTCATTGGAGCCATCAAAGGTACCTCACATTTACATAGGAGATGATACACAAGTTGAGGTTGAAGGGAAAGGTTCAGTTGAAATGGATGATGGAACATTTGAGAATGTTCTCTATGTTCCTAACTTGTATACCAACCTTCTCTCTATCTACCAAATCACTCACTATGGGAATGGGAAAAAGGTTGAGTTTACACCTGATTCAGTTGTGGTAAAGGAACTTGATAATGATGCCTTGCTAGTAGTGGGACAAGTCAATGAAAACTCAAAGGCTTTATTCATTTTCCCACTTTGTGCCAAGTTCTTCTTCTAGGGCCTTGCTTACTCATTCAAATTCAGAAAGTAATCTACGGCATGAGCGGTTTGGCCACCTCAACTACCGCTATCTTCAGCAGCTCAGCACCAAAGACATGGTCACAAGTATGCCTCAAATCAGTTTTTCAGAGGGTGTATGTGTAGGATGTTCCATGGGAAAGCATCCCAAAGAGAAGTTTGATAAGGGGAAAGCTTGGAGAGCTTTGGAAGTTCTTCAACTTGTTCACAACGATGTAGTAGGTCCATTTCCATCACCTTCATTTAGTAAGGCCCGCTATGTCCTCACCTTCATTTAGTAAGGCCCGCTATGTCCTCACCTTCATTGATGACTACTCCCGCTTCACTTGGGTCTACTTTCTTATTCATAAGAGTGAAGTACTTGACAGATTTCAAGACTTCAAGACTCGTGTGGAGAAGCAATCCGGGAAAGTGGTCAAGATTCTTCGTACAAACAATGGAAGGGAATATGTGAACAAAAGACTTGAGGATTTTTGTACATTTGATGGGATTGATCTTTAGCATTTTGTTTCATACACTCCATAGCAGAACGAAGTTGTAGAGTGCAAGAATAAAACTCTCAAAGAAATGGCTAGTTGGATGATACATGCATGTTCTCTTGATCCAGCCTTTTGGGTAGAGGCTATCAGTTGTGCCACACACATCCAGAATCAGGTTCCTCACAAAGATTCGCAAGGTATTACTCCTTTTGAAGCTTGAGATGGTAGGAAACTGATTGTGAGACATTTCAAAGTCTTTGGGTGTCCAACATGGGCTCACATACCACCGCAGACACGCAAGGCATTGGAACTGTAGAGTAAGCCTTGTATTTTTGTTGGATATCCTAAGGGTGTTAAGGCATATAGATTGATGGATCCTAAGACACATGAGGTGTTTATTGAGAGGCATGTTCACTTTGAGGAAAGCTCTCCTAGCTTAGCCTCTCTACCTCCTCCACCTTCCTCCATTGTGGATAGTGATGCCAGTGATTTAGATGATGAGACTCCTTCAACTCTGACTCATAGGGTTAGACCTCTAGAGGGTCCACTTGCAGTTCAGGAGCCTCATTCTCCACCTCTACCTAGACCTCATTGGGCTCAACAGACACTTGAGTCAACATTTTCTCTTGTTGGGGATCCTTCAGATACACAGAGGGCTCGATCACAACATCAGGACCTTCCACATGCATTCATTTCTACCGCTTCCAACCCTTAGACATTTTGGGAAGCATCAGGGGTTCCTGAGTGGGACCAAGCCATGGAGGAAGAGTATGGTTCCTTGATGAGTAAAAACACATGGAATTTAGTCTCTCTCCCTAAGGGAGAAAGATGGTTCGATGTAAGTGGATCTATCAGACCAAATTTGCAGCGGATGGTAGTGTGGATAAGTATAAGTCTCGGCTTGTTGTGAAAGGTTTCTCTCAGGTTCCAGGTGTTGACTATACTGAGACGTTTGTGCCCGTAGCCAAGATCAACTCCATTCACTTGACACTTGCTATTGTCGCAGCTCATGGATGGGCTTTACATCAGATGGATGTGAAGAGTTCTTTTCTTCATGGGGATCTTGATGAGGATATTTATATGGAGTAGCCACAGGGTTTCATCCAGGATTCTTCCTTGGTTCGATGACTAAGAAAATCTCTCTATGGCCTTCAGCAGACCCCCAGGGCTTGGTACGCCAACATGGATTCCTTTCTTCTTTGAGCAAGGTTCACCAGGTGTCATTCTGATCCGAATGTCTACATTTTGTGACATGATGACGCACACTTGATACTTGTGCTCTATGTTGATGATTTGATCATTACAGGGAGCACCGCATCCATCATTAGTAGTGTCAAATCTGCTTTGCATGATAGATTTGCTATGACTGACTTGGGTCTTTTGCATTATTTTCTCAGGATAGATATTTCATAGTCATCTTTTAGGATCACTCTTTCACAACCCAAGTATGCTCTTGATCTTCTTGCACGCTTTCATATGGCTGATTGTAAGCCTGCCCAGACTCCCTTTCTTTTAGGAGTTAAGCTTGAGGCTCGATGTTCTTCTCCACCAGTTGATGCCACATTGTATCATTAGTTTGTGGGTAGTCTCATTTACTTGACTCAAACATGCTCTGATATTTTATTTGTGGTTGACATGGTTTCCCGCTTCATGCAGGAACCACATGAGCTTCATTGGAAAGTCATCAAATGCATCCTTCATTACATCCAGGGTACACGTCACTATGGGATTCACTATGTAGCAGACACAGGACTTCACTTGGTTGGTTACACAGACTCCGATTGGGTTGGCGATCTTGATGATCGTAAGTCTACTTCAACTAATAGTTTTCACCTTGGTTTAGGCCCCATTTGTTGGCAGAGCAAGAAGAAGCATGCTATTTCTCTCTCTTCGACTGAAGTTGAGTATCGAGGAGCTGTTAACGCAGTGACTAAGACCATTTGGCTTTAACAGATTCTCACAGAGTCTGGGTTCACCACTCCACGACCGATAGTTCTACATTATGACAATTAGAGTTCTATTGCAATCTTGAAGAACTCGGTCTAGCATCAACAGACCAAACACATCGAGATCCATATGCACTACATCCGAGAGTTGATTCAGGAGGAGGTCATTGATTTGCAGTATTGTCCTACAATAGAGTAGGTTGCCAAAATCTTTACCAAACCTTTCACCGAGAGTAAGTTCCAATAGTTGCGAGCTCTCTTGGGGGTACGTGATGTCTCATTAGGGGAGTCAGTTGAATTCTCTTTCCTCTCTTATGGGGGGACTTTTTCCTCTCTTAGATTTTGTCCTTCTTCTTTGAGAGTCTTTTGTACATTCATCTCTCTTTTGGGGGGGAGTTTTTTTCCTACTGGGTTTTCTCCCTTTCTCTGTTTGTGAGAGATTGCATTGCATAGGTTTGCTTGCATTTTCATATTGTACATGGGTACCTATCATGGCCTAGTAGTCGAGACCCATCTTGCATTGTTGACTGGAGTCTTCATTCCCCTAAGTTGCACTTAAGGGGGTGTTGGTGTAAATAAATATTCATCATGGATATTATTATACTTTACTTAAGTTAACTTAGGATAATTCATCTCTTCGTAGTTTGGATATGAGACACTTAGGGAAGTGTACTACACATAGGGATATAGCTTGTAGGAGAAATTTCACCTTTTGTGGTCTTGTTTTGCTGTTACACTCCCCATTCGGTGGGTCATCCACCTCTTGTGGAATATTATATTATTTCTCCTACCTACCCCTAGTATTTCTTACCTACCCTTGTTTCTCATTGAGCCACATGTCATGATTGTGTGCTCATATATCCATATGGCCTTGCCTATATAAGCGGGCTCATATTCATTGTATTGGTGAATCCAGTTGATCATTTGTATATTGATGACAATATAGTTTGTTCTTGTCATTCTATTGTCTCTCTTTATGATTTTCATTGTTCCCTTGATCTTGGAAAAATCTCACAAAATGGAATGAGAGGATGTAGAAAAGCAACAGAAGGTGTGGAAGCTCTGAGTGAGTTTCCTAATCTTTATGCTCATTGTGTAACGATAAAAGAGATGAGAGTATGTAGGTACAATGCAGTGCTGGGTCAAATCAGATGCTTCATCCAGAAGAGCATCCAATTCGTTCAACCAACTATTTACCATGAAAGGAAAAAAAAAAAAGGGGTGAGAGAATGTGTTCAGTTTGCCAGAGTTCAAAGTTTTTCTATATTGTTGCATTTCCATGTTCATTAATTGAATTTTGAGAAGCTGGACCTTGAGGACATCCAACTCTTTCCTACATCTGATGGCAATATTGATGTATTGAATAACAACATTTTGGGGCTACCTTAGAAAGAAAATTGGAATTCTACTGAAAGTCTATTTCTGAGGGAAAGCGAAGGAAATGCAGCCAAATAGTAGCTAAAGCTCCTGCCAGAGAAGCAGGCTAATTGTTGGTTCCTTTGAGATGCTATTAATTAGTAGTCCTACAGAGACCTCATTAGACACCAATCTTTGTTACATAGGAAAGTGTAGAAAGAACTTATAAAATAACCTATAGAAACAACTCAATTTAACCACGCGGATCATAAACCTGTTAATTCTTTTATTTCATTTAGTCATTATTAGTAAATTTCAATTGAAATATTTAAACTAGTAAATTCAATTGAAATATTTAAACTAGTAAATTTCAATTATATTTCAATTGAAATATTTAAACTGATTTAAATTCAAATAAACTTTTTTATAATTGTATATCTCTATAGTAGTAGATATCTATTTCTCCTTCCACTTTAAATGGTAGCATTTAAGTGTCTTCTCCATGGCCATAAATTACCCTTGCTAAAAGCATGGCTCAATTAATATAAGTTCGCCATGCTCTAAGCAATAGGAAAGCAAAAACTAAATAAACAAAATTTATATACCTATGATGAGAAAATATAGACTTACAAACAAAAAAGTGAAAATATATACATCAATATGAATTTATTAAAATTGAATATAATAATTAAAGTTAAGTTTAAAATAAAGTCTCAATTAAAATATATTAAAAATGTTTTATCATTAAAAATCATATATTTATTTAGTAATAAATATTGCCTAAATCCTAACTAAACACAACATAATAGAAATAATGAAAATATACCCCCTTACTAGAGTTGGGGAATTAGAATTTTGATTCCCTCTAATTATATTCTTGGACATTGGATGCATGGGGGAGTTCAAGCATATAAAATGTCACCTGACATAATGTATAGTAGCTAGTTAGGCTCTAATTAGGCAATGACCTTTAGTTTATTCAATGTAACATTTTCTCTATTTCATAGTTTTATCCCATGAGAAGGAATGGAATACAGTTTTTTTCCTAGTGGAACAAAGAACATCTTCAAACCTTCACTATTGCAAGTGCAATTAAGGAATTCCAACATAAAACTTATTATTGGCGAGTTGTGCAATTAATGACAAAAATACACCATTTAAAGCCATGTATAAACTCTTATGATCATCTTGGATACCTATTATGAAACTCTTTGGCCAAATCAAATTAAATTTGATGTAAAAAAATTTAGAACATTTTATTCTCATTATTAAAGTTCATAGAAAACTACACACAATTGACAATAAAGGTGGCCACTGCTTATTGCATGCTTCCACACTTTGGAATTGACTTATTGTAAATGTTCACATTGTAGTTTATTTTGGACTTGACTCATTGGTCAATGTTCACATTGTGATTTATTTGGAACTTGACTCTTTCATTAGTGTTCACATCATAGTTAGTTTTTGACTTGACTCATTAGTCAATGTTCACATCACAATTTATTTTTTACTTTACACATTGGTAAGTATTTAGATCCTAGTTTATTTTTTACTTGACTCTTTTGTCAATGTTCACATCAGAGTTTATTTTTGACTTGACTCATTGGTCAATGTTCACATCACATTTTATTTTGGACTTGACTCATCACTAAATGTTCACATGAGAGTTATCACGATCAATGGTCATATTACAATTTATTTTTGACTTGACTCATTGATCATTGTTCACATGTCAATTATTTAAACTTGACTCATTTTTGAGAGTTCATATCACAATTTATTTTTGACTTGACTCATCTGTCAATGTTCATATTGGAGTTTATTTCGACTTTGACTCATCCCTCATGTTCATATTGCACTTTATTCTTTAACCTAAGATATATATTTCTTAAGAAATTGGATTATTATGAATGTTCTCATTTAAAAAAAAAATCTCTTCCTCATTTATCACAGACCATTCCTCGCACGTTCCTGAGCCTATAATCCATTCAAGAACTTCTCACTCTTCACGAAAATGGTCAATTCTATTGTAATCGGTAAAAGAACTTCATTTTCAAGAGTCTTCGGTCAAACCAAATTAAATCTTCAGATGAAAATTCGCCACATTTCATTTGTATTATTGAATTTAATAGCGACTTGTAAGCAATCGATAATAGAAGTATCTACGCGTCTGGACAAAAGGAAAAGGAAATTGGGGATTCTTGCCTTCTAGGTTACGAAAAGATTACTTGGGGATTCTTGCCTTCTACGGTTCTCAATCTAATCATGTAGAAGTTTAGTATTGCAAATTTCTATGAAGTTTAGGATTGTGTAAAAGTTCGTTCAAGATTCTAATTTAGGATTGGTGTTTTGAATTTGAGGATTAAGGTTTTTGAGGAAAATTTGATCTTATCTAAAACGTAATTTATATTTCACACTATTTAAATCATATAGAATTCTAAATTAGAATAGGATGCACTTTCAAATAAAATATTTCTTATATGCAAATAATATTTGTGCATTCTTGTTTGTCAATTTTAATATACTTTTTAGTATTTGTCTACTTTTAATATAGAATAAAAATGGGCATCTAACTTTATCCTTAGTACAAAATAGTACCAAGATAAGAGACAACCTCTATTAATGTGCCTTGTGAAAACAATTATTTAATAAAGTTGCAAGGGTAAATGGTTTGTCTTAAGATGACATGTACTTTTTTTAATGTGAAATGTTTAAAATAAATTCAAAATTATTGTGGTTGCCTTGCCTTCCACATTTCTCTCATTTTATGGTAGCACCAAACTAATATACAATAAAAATATGAGAGTGATGCCATTAGCAATAAAAATTTGAGAGTGTTTGGGTCTTTCTCTCTACCCAAACCTTCATATACTGTCTTGAGCTTGTCTTAGTCTATAATTTACCTCCTTTCTTATCCTGTCATTCTCTAAACATCCCGATGATGGATCACAGAGTGTAATCCGAAACATTGATGCAAAAAAAGTCACACAAACAAATCCAAAAGCAGCAATAGATCTCTTTTTCTTTTTGAGAAAAAATAGTTTTTTTACCTACACAACAATAAAAAGATGAAAAAATAGTATTTTTATAATCATATAAAATACAAATTAAATTGAAACTATAGAATTTTTAATGATTTTTTTATTTATGTGCATTCATTGATTAAACTAATTTAAAATAAAAATTTAATGAATGCAATAGTATCCTATCCTTGGAAGAACTAAAAATTGGACAAATCAAAACAAACACTACAATAATAAGTCTATAATATATAAAAAATATTTTCAACATAATATTAAAATTTTGCATTCTATATTATAATGATATATCTTTATATACCATTATTTTGACACAAAATGTATAAAGACCAAAATCGATTAATTTCATCTAAAAACTGAAACATCTCGCTGCACCAAAATTCACCATAATAAAAATATTCACCATGATGAAGGATATCATAGTAGCGTTTTTCAGATGTTTCAGTTTCTGTGGTAGATAATGTTATTGTTTGAACCTTACTCTTTGTCTTGATGACAAGTAAAACCTTTGAACAACCATACACTCTTAACTTCTCTACACTCATCAAATTCTAATAACACTGTGGTATCCTCTGCAATGCCTCAAACTTCATTATTGTCAATATTTTGAGTGATGAAAGGGCTCCTCCTTCCACTATTGGTAGCTGCTCTATCTTCTCCACCTCTACCATTATAAATGCCTCTATATTAGGAAACGCTCATCCCTTGCCAAATTCTTTTGGTAACTTCTCTATGTTGGGGCACTTAATGATCTCTAGGTGCTTAAGATTCTCGAGCTTTTGTAATGGAGGTAGTTGGTTCAACAGTTCACAACTGGACAATCTAATGTAGCCCAGATATTGAAATCCACAAATTGAATCCTCTTTTTGGTGTAAGTGAGGACATACTAGACAGATTATCCTCAATTTTTACATGGCCATCATGTCATGAGGTAGACTCTCCATATTTGTGAGATACATATGTATATGCTCCATCTGCTTCATGGTTTCAAAAATTCCTTCTCGAATTATTTCACCATTATATGTAAGCGCCAACCTTTTTAGTTGGTTTAGGGTACCCAGATCATTAATTGAAAGCCGACCTCTTCTCCATTCATTCCAAGATATATTTATAGATCCACCTACATTCAGGTACTTTAGAGACCTAAGGTGTGAGGTCCCATAAGGCATGCACTGCAGGTTTTGACAAGAAGCAAGAATCAAAAGTTTTAGGGAAGTTAACTTAGAAATGTTGCATGGGAGTTGTGTAATATCAGATTGATAAAGATCTAATACTTGAAGGGTTCTAAGGTTTGTGACAGAGTAAGGAAGTTTCTTGATTGGCACACAACATAATCTGAGGCAAACTAAATGCTTCAAACATCCTATATTTTTTGGCAAAAACTGCAAAGCAATTCGTGACAAATCAAGGACCCTGAGAGTGGTCATACTCCCAATTACTGTTGGAATGTGAAGTCTAAATTGCATTCTTAGCTTGCAGTGGTTGAGTCATCATGGCTATCTTATGGAAGCTCTGCATAAGAACAAAACATGGGAGCTTGTGCCATTGCCTAAGGGGAGAAAAGCTATTGGGAACAAGTGGATCTTCAAATTGAAGAGAGATTTAAATGACAATTTGGAGAGTTATAAAGCTCAATTGGTGGCCAAGGGGTATGCACAAAAATCTGGTATTGATTTTGATGAAAAAATTTCACCTGTTGTACGGTTAAGTATTGTTAGAGTTGTTTTAGCTCTTGTTGCTAGTCTTGATGTGGAGTTAGAACAATTAGATGTAAAAATAACCTTCCTACACGGTGATCTCTCTAAGGAGATTTATATGCAACAACCAGAAGGTTTTGAGGAAAGAGGCAATGAGAATCTTGCTTGTGGACTGAGAAAATCATTGTATGGTTTGAAACATGCACCAAGCTATTGGTACAAGTGTTTTGATTCCTTCATGTTGAGTCGAGGTTTTAGTAGATGTGTGGCTGATAACTGTGCCTATTTTTAAAGGTATTATGATTGTAGTTTTATTATTCTACTACTGTATGTTGATGATATATTGGTAGCAGGTCCCAGCACGTGTAAAATCATCCATTTGAAAACTCAACTTGCTAGGGAGTTTGAGATGAAGGACTTAGGTAGTGCAAATCAAATTCTTGGAATGAGGATACATAGAGACAAAAACAACATGAAATTTTGGTTGTCACGAAAAACTTACGTGGAGAAGGTTCTACAACACTTCAATATGCAGAAAGCACAACTAGTTAGTACTCCATTTCCTGTTCATATTAAATTGCCTTTTGAACAGTGCCCTAGCACAGAAGCAGAGAAGACCAAGATGTCTCATGTACTGTACTCATTAGCAATAGGAAGTCTTATGTTAGCCATCATGTACACCAGACCAGACATTGCACAAGCAGTGGGAGTTGTGAGTAGGTACATAACGAATCCCGGTACTGATCATTGGAAAACTGTGAAGTGGATTCTTAGATATTTGAGAGGCACTTCAGATGCTACTATTTATTATAGTGGGAGTAGTCTTCAAGTTAATGGGTATGTGGATGCATATTTTGGTGGAGACATAGATAAGAGAAAGTCTACAACTAGTTATGTTTTCTCTTTAGCTGGAGGTGTTGTTCGTTGGGTGTCAAAGTTGCAGGCAGTGGTGGCATTGTCTACTACTGAGGCAGAATATATGGCAGCAACACAAGCTAGCAAAGAGGTGATTTGGCTTCAAAGAATTTTGGGTGAATTGTAAGTGAAGCAAGATAGCATGGTACTGCATTGTGATAGTCAAAGTGCTTTACACTTAGCATGAAACTTAGCTTACCATTCCAAAACAAAGCATATTGATATTCAATATCACTTTGTTTGTGAAGTGGTGGAAGGTGGACAAATCTCTTTAGCCAAGATTCACACTGATGTAAACCCTACAAATATTTTGATGAAACCTATTAGTAGACAAAAGTTCATTAGGTGCAGAACTTCTCTTGGTCTGCAGATTATGTAATGATAGGTAGCATTGTCAATGGTCTTTCAGTAGAGTAATTATTCAGAGTTTGAAATTCGACTTCAAGTGGGAGAATGTTGGAATGTGAAGTCCGAATTGGACTCTTAGCTAGCAATGGTTGAGTCAACATAGCTATCTTAGCTAGCAATGGTTGCGTCATCATGGAGTACCCATTGTTTATGGTAAAAATAGAAACAACAATATTGAAAGACTAAATAGATTCAACCACAAAACCCTAGCCTAACAACAACAAAGATCCACCATAACATATGAAGTTTACCTAAGACAATGCAAATCAACAAAATCACAAAGATGATACCATCACATATCCAATAGCATTTGAATCTCCATTCTTCCTATCTCCATTGATCTTGCTTGATATATTTGTTCTCAGATTTTATGTGTTCACAAGGGCTCAACAAAGAATGGAAATGTGGTTGATAGCTTGATCGCATATGAAAGTTTGAATGCTAGAATGCTTGAAGGATTGATTAGGGTTGATAATGAAGGAAGCATCTCCTTATATAGAAGACACTATAAGAAATGGAGGGATAATATTAAGAGGTGTCAAAGATAAATGGTCGGCTAGGATTAGAGGGTAGGTAGAAGAAAATAAGAAAATAATGAGAGGGTAGGTAGTGTAGGAATTAAGAGATGAATGGCATGTGTCATAGGTAGAAAAGGCTAATGAATTAATTAAATAAATAAATATTTATTTAATTAATAGAAGAAGTGGTATCAATTAAATAAATAAAAGTATTTATTTAATTTAGAAAAAGGATAATTTAAATAAATAAATGTATTTATTTAAATGAGAAAAAGCTAGAAGAGGATAAATGAATTAATTAAATAGATAAAGATTTATTCAATTAATAGAATAATTAGGCTAAAATAATTAAATAAATAAAGATATTTATTCAATTAGACTAGACATTTTAGGTATCTACATTTTGCCCCTCTTTGAGACAATGCAGCTTGTTGCGCTGTTTCAAAGAAGATAAGATGAACTAATACAAAGTTTCATCAAGATGGGAATGATATGCTCCCTCGAGAGATTGGATAAAAATGTCTGTAAAGATTGCAGACAATCTCTCGATAAGAAAGAAAGGCAAGAAAAGATTGACAAGATAGGATAAAGTGACAGAGTCATGGGATAAAGAAGACTAACATGGGAGGCTAGGGATAGGGTAGTCTATAAGATAGACTACAAGTGAAAACATCCTCACTATCATCCACACACCTAAGAGATCAGAGTGTAGAGAGAGTAGAGAGCAATCAACAATGATGACATTAGTGCACAGATTCAATCGTGTTCGTCGATATCAGAGGCTAGGATATGCTGGAGAGCTAGTAAGTACCAAAAAATCCTTGCATCTTGGTGCATTAATTGTTGTCATAAATGCATGTCGGGTAGGGTAATAAATGGGCATTAGATATGTTGCAAAAATGTCAAGCGGGGAAAACGATGAGAAGGTGCGTCTGCATTGGTGCTAGGTGCGTCTGGGTAGGTTAGGTGCATCGATGTCGGGTTTAACTGCGTCTATGGTTTCAAAGGCATCTGGGCAGAGCAGGCACATTTTTGAAGTATGCAAGCGTGTTTGTGTCTTCAATACACATTGAGGTCTTCAAGGTCGAATTGCCAATTCTGTGATAAACATACATTATCGATTGGATAAGCTGCTGTGAGGATACATTCAAGTAGGTCCTCTAGGGAAGACTAGGATAGCCGATAGGGCTAGGATTGACAATTCTGTGATAGAACATATGTTGCCAATTAGGAAACTACTCAAGAGGATACACTCAACTAGAGGCCCTGGGATAGGATAGATAGAGACACTTTGTGATGAACAAGGAGTACCATAGAAATTGACAATTCTGTGATAGAACATACATTGTCAATTGGAGTAAACACAATGGAAACACAAGGATATGATGGAGGAAACGTAGAAATGAGTGAATTATATCGTGAAAACTATTGACAATCAACCGGCAACAACCAGGTTACAAAAACCGAGTCACTAGCCTGCTAAAACATGCTTAATTATAGAACAGGTCACAACTGGGACCTCAAATCTTACGATCTATCTTCTATGTTCTACATCTTAACTGATCTCTACATATCTTCATTCCAATGCTCAATTACAATGATTTATACGATCCAAGGAGATCCGTTCGACCCAGAAAGGGATCAAATACCGAAGAACAAGACCTAACGTGTAAAACCAACAAGATCGGCCTCCGCCAAAGAAGTTCCTCCAAAAAATACAAAGGATGAAGTGTAGATCAAAGGAAGGTTGGCCACATGCCAAGGAACATCAAAATCAATGCTCAAGGCTCCGCAAGCTGCGGGAGGGATCTGGTAGATTTTGTTAGATTACAAATGCAAATAGGTCTAGGCAACCGGTTCTAGAGAACTGTCTCGAAAACTAGTAGCAATAACTTGCTAGAAAGTGATCTAAATGCTCCATGGTTTGGGAATAAGGTAGATGATCAAGTCTTCAAGAAAAAATCCAACTGCTTGAGATCCGGCGAGCCAATGCTAGAAAATGCTGAAACTGCAAAACATAAAGCAAAACAAAAAGAAAAAATAGTTTTGGCTGATGCAAGATTGCCATGAACCAAGGATGCTCCTGCATCACATTATCTATGAAATATTTTATATGATCTCGATATTTAATACAATTTCTTTAAAAATATCATCATAAAACAACATACAATATGGATAAAATATTTGTTATATGATTTGCAAGTAGGAACTATCTTTGAAATTCTAAAGATGCAATTTGCAAGATTACTATGGATGAAAAGATGTAATGTAAAGTGAAAGAAACCATTATCCAATAGAATATTCTGGTTCTTATAACTAAGAAAAAATGTAATCTTCTTTGTTGAATACAAAACAAAAATTGCATGGCTTATTTATTCCACTTTCATAAATAAATAACATAACCCAAAGTAATTGGAGCCACTTCCATGTTTTCTTCTTTTTAAAACCACTTTCTAGTAGTAATTGTAACTACTAAACCTCTTGGGCCTTCTAATAGGTTGTACTTATCTAGTCCCTAAGATCCCTTACAACCCTCTCAAACACCTCACTCTTCTATTAATTACCAAAACCTAATTTGTTTGAAACTTAAAAATATTACTTAGCTTTTCTCAAAGTATTTGAGTTATGTTTGTTGTAGACGTCTACTTTATTTTTACAATATACATTTAATATTTTATGACAAAAAGAAAATTCAAATAATTAGAGGAAGTTAAATAGTAATGACAATTGGAACACTTAAAGCTATTTTCAAACTATTGTGTAATGAAACCTTTTCTTATTATTAGGGGCTTTGATAACCCCTAAGTAGAATAATGAAAAACCAAGTCTAAGATACCAAATAAGAATCCATCTTGTTATCACAAATCTAATAAATAATCATAATTATAGTTATAGAATAGTTCCTTCTTAGGTACTATTAGTCTTGCCTATAAGCTATAAACAACCCATTTTCTTCAATTTCTCTTAATCTATTCAACATCCAAGAATTTGAATCTATCATAGAGCCTCTTCTTGTTGCCATTAAGTCAAATTGCTCCCTTTATAGATCCTAACAATGTTTGAGAAATAAATTGTGTTAGAAAGTGTCTTTGGGATCTACTATAGATAGAGGGAAGATAATTGACTTACTTGATAGAAATCAATATAATAAAGTAACAATATACAAAATCATAAGATGTTGACATCGATGAAATCAAATCTTAGACAATTTCTAATTACATATACAATATATTTTTTCTTTTTTAGATTAATATAACTTAGACTAATATTCCTTAATGTAAATCTCAAACACATAACTCAAAAATCTTTGACATAAAACTAATATATATTAATCTTATTCTTTAAGAAATTATATTTTTTATTTTGTTTTATTGAATAAAGATAATATACAATAAAAGAATAATAATTACAAAAGATCTATATAAGAAAAGAGTACGCAAACAACACTAACGAAACATGATTACTCTTCTTTTACATTTTTTTCATTAACCTATAAAAATAAGATCATTTAAATTTTTGTAGAGTTCTACTTTGTAGATTAACTTGAGTTAATCTATAAAACAAAACCCTAGATACTAAAATAATAATTTAATGTATGAAAATATAAATTCTGAATTAATGAAAAAATAAATAAAAATCCTAAAGTTAGGAAATCCACACTGAAATATCTTTAGAATTTCAATTTTCTTGGAAGGTGCCCCCAAAATGGGTGACCCTGGCTTCATCACTGGATTTGCTGGTTATGCCATTCAGTTGGCTTGGGATCAGATAATGCATCACATCAACATTGCCATCCGATGCAAGAAAGAGTTGGATGCCCTCAAACTTCTGCTTCCCAGAATTCAAGCAATGAATGTGGAATTGCAGGAGTATCGAAAAGCTTTGAACTCTGGCAAAATGAGTACGTCACCTCACCATCCTTTGCCCTCCACAGTCAACAGCTGGTTGAACGAATTGAATGCCCTTCTGGAGGAAGCATCTGATTTGGCCCAGCACTGCACTGTACTTGAGCAGATTAAAGAGAGATTGGATTATCTTAATCATAGTACTTCAGCAGTGGCTAGCGCATCTGGAGATCTCTTTCCATCCATTTATTCGGCCACTTCCAACAAGAAGTATATTGAGGAGGCAGTCATTGTGGGACAGGATTCTGAATCAAACAAACTTGTGGAGCTGATTGATTCACAGCAGCACAAAAATGTGTCTCATTTAGGACTAGTTGGGAAGGGTGGGGCCGGTAAGACTCTGTTACTCAAACGAGTCTTCAACAGTGACCAGGTACAGAGTCTCTTTCGCAATGATTTGATGCTTTGGCTTACTATTTCACAGAATCCATCTTTCAATACTCTCCGAGATGATCTTGTGAAACAAATATCTGTTCAAGTAAATGAAAGATTGGACAGTAGAGAGGAAGACCATGTGAAAACTTGGTTGAATGAATGCATGAGAAAGCACAAATTTGCCCTATTTTTAGATGATATTTGGGAAACAAGTGCAGCCTGGCTGTTAGAGGAGCTATGTGTGCCCCATTCTCCACACCACAAGTCTAACATCATCATTGCCACTTCCAGAACTAGTAGTGTGGTCTCACAGTTGGGTGTTCGGCCTTCATCACTCATCGAAATGCAAGATTTGACTGAGGACGACGGTTGGAGATTGTTTTCTTTCTATGCATTTCCACACAGCGATGGAATTTTGCCCATGAGCATTGACCAAGAAATAGCGAGGAGTGTCTGCAAGGAGTGTCATGGGGGCCTTCCGTTAGCCCTCAAAGTAATTGGGAAGGCAATGGTAAGCGTCACTCTGTCAAATGAATGGGAATTGACAGTCAAGAAGTTGCTACAATGCTTTGGCCGACGTGGCTGGCTATGGCATTTCCTTGCAGTTGTGCTTCCTCTGCCTTGCTGCTTTCTCAAAAGGTCATGTCATCTATTCTAATGATGCCATTGACTACTGGATTGGAGAAGGGTTGGTGGCCGGAAGGGATCCTCTTCAAATCGGAGACAGATACGTCATTCTGTTACCGGATCGATGCCTTATTGAACCAATCCAGAAGGATTATGACGGAAAGGTAATCTGCTTCAGGGTACATGATGTTCTGCATGACTTAGCACAACAAATTGCTGAGAAGGAAGAAAAATGCTTCTTCCAGGCAAGCAAAGGCTTACAGGAGTTTCCTATGGTCGATTGTGCAGGACATATCAGAATTTCATTAGAAGACAACAGTTTGACTAGGGTTCCTAAAGAAATCTGAGCTCCTTATATCCGCTCCCTGCTACTCTCTTCTAATCCTTCTTTGACGGAAATTCCAAAAGAAGTGATTGGGAGTATGACCGCTCTCAGGGTCCTGGATTTGTCACGGACTGCCCTCCAGTCGTTGCCAGAAAACATGGGATGTTTGAAGCGTTTAGTTTACCTCGGGTTATCCTTTGTGCCACTCAAGCGACTGCCCAACTCTGTCACTGCTCTTAAAAACCTGCAAATATTAGATCTTTATCGATCTGATATTACACAACTCCCGTCCGACATTTCTAAGTTGACTTCTCTAAAACTGTTGGACGTTAGTTTCTGCAAACATCTGCAGTGGAAGCCTTATGGGATCTCACGCCTTACGTCCCTGGAGTACCTGGATGCATTTGCTTCTTCAAATATGCAGTGGAAAGTGCAGAAGGGATCGGCTTCCAATTAGTGATTTGGGCACCCTAAACAAACTGAAAAGGTTGGGGCTCCATAATAATGGTGAGATAATTCAGAAAGGAATGTTGGGAACCATGAATCAGGTGGAATATCTATGTATGCATCTGACGGGTATATAAAGCCTACCACAAGACATAATTTCCATGTCAAAATTGAGAAAACTTTTATTAACATGTCCTCAGTTAGTCCAGATAGAAAATTCATTTTGTGAATTTCAAAAGCTGGGTTATCTTAGTTTGTTCAATTGTGGCATGTTGAAACAACTACCTAACTTGCACAATCTTCTAAGTCTAAAGAACCTGCATATCGTTGAGTGCCCCAACATTGAGAAGTTTCCAGAGGAATTTGGCAAGAAGGGGTGATTTCCTAAGTTGGAGATATTTTCAGTGGTGAAGCGGAGGAAGCTGGAGCAGCTGCCAACAGTGGAAGAAGCAGCACTGCCTTCACTTAAAACATTGACAATAATGAAGTGTGAGGCATTGCAGAGGCTACCACAGTGTTATTGGAATTTGAAGAGTGTAGAGAAGATAAGAGTGTATGGTTGTTCAAAGGTTCTATTTGTCATGGCAGAGGAAGAAAGCTTAATCAAGACAAATATTAAGGTGCAAACAATAACATTATCTACGATAGAAACTCAAACATCGGAAGAACGGTATCATGATATTATTCAGGGGGGTGAACATTTTTATTATGTTGAATTTTGGTGTAGTGAGATGTTTCAGCTTTTTGCTGGCATTAATCGATTTTATTTGTTCTGAATTATTTCATTCAAAATAGTGGTATATAAATAGTTTTAATGTTATGTTCAAATATAAATTGTAGATAAAAAAAAGGTTTCTATTTAATGTTTCTATTTTTGTGTTTTATATAACATTATATATTACAAATTTACTATTGTGATTTGACAATTCTTTGTTATACATTATGTTATAATTAATTCATTTCAATAAGTGTCTTGTTAATTTTGATAATATTATATAATTTAAATTTATTTGTATAATGAGTCATATGATGCGACCTTATCTACAGTTCTGAAATTGTATATCATTTAGAGTTTTAGTGTTCAAGATTATTGCTTATAACTATATTATATTACATACTTAATCAACAAGAATTATTATTTTTTATTGAAATCAATTTTACAATGAGTTGTACTTTATTAAACTTAATTTAATGATAAATCTTTATCCTTGTTCTTATTAAAGAGAAGCATTTGTATTTTTGAATTTTACATAATTTTTGGTATATGTTCTATATTTATTAGATTGCAATTTGTTTATTTTCATTAGTTTGATCTATAAAACTATATAATTTAAATTTATTAGGAAAAAAACATCTTGCATATTATGTTGTTTATTTGTAGATTTTGTGCCATACAATTTGACCTAATGTATATAATTAAAACATTTATATTGTACAATAATATAAAATTTGTAAAAAGTACATTGTTATATCATCAATTTACACACCAAAATGATTGAGTTGGACGAGTAGAAACATGCATTTATAGACAATCATTGGTCAACAAAATTTTTGCAAATCATTGGAATTTGAAAATCACAAGAGAGATTTTAAAATTTCCCTTATAGATAAATTTAAAGCATCGTCTCTACATCATCAAGCCTCATCTTGTTGCATTTATTGTCAAGTTTCTTTAGAAAAATGTACAACAACCTTCTATGAACTTGACTTGCATCTAAGATAAGCCAAAATCTTTACTTCTCACCTCGAAGAGAGTCATACACTACATCTTAATGCAAACATTTTTCAAGTATATTTTACAAGATAAAAGGCAAGTCAATCTTCAACTATTGCATCAATCTCAAACCATGACAATGGAATAAAACCACATCCAACATAAATCAATCTAGGACTAGTCCATGTGGCAAGACATTGATCAATAATATAGCATTGACTAGAATTTTAATGCAATCTTTTGTTATTCAATGTTCGAAATTAGGCTTAAGACTAGGTAAAGTGAGAGAGGCCCAAACTTTTACAGAGTAGCCAACAAGGAAGGAAGAGAGAGGATCTTACAAGCCGTGAGACAACCAAAACCAAAAAAGAGAAAAGCCTTTTTTGAAATAGAGGCTTTTGGCTAGAGAAACAAACTAATGGGAATGAGCATCCCGATCCTATATTAGATTCATGTTTAGAGTTCAACGAGGCTTAGGTAAGAATCCCAAACCAACTTCCAAAACAAAGGGATTTTGTTATTCAATGTAAATTATATTTTTTTCACTCTAACTTTTTTTAAGTATATTTATATTAGCAAACTATCATTCTAAAATAGATAAGTGTTTATACCTCTCTATGATCCTATTAAAAATTTATTATATTTGATCTTAAGATTGATGATAATTAGATAAATATTTTATTTTATTTTACTTGTTATTAAAGCAAGTAGAATCATCTTTTGGATTAACTGAATATTTAGTAAATAGATAGTTTAGGCTATCCTACCAAATAAAATAAACACTAATTCAATTGCCAATCTAGGCTCCTTGATCCATTGAAATTACTTGTCTATATGTGACACATAAATTATGTATAAGAAAATTGAGTCATTTTTCTTAGCTAATATACGATAGATAATATATTTACTTTGCATCATAATATCAAAGTATAAGAGAATGAATGTATATAAATATGTACTTGTATTTCAATCAATCTTTTATGTAATTTTAAAAGTGGGTATACAATCCTTTTTGAGGTTCAATTTTTCTAGATAATTTTTTGTTAGTTGTCACCCATTCATTTTGAGCCAAAACAAAACAAGGCAACATTAAGAGAAGATCTGAAAATTAGATATGTTTAGTTTTATTTTAAAGCAATTAGTGATCAAAACTAAGTGGGAATGTTGGAATAAGTTATAATAAGTCCCACATCAACGAGAAGAACTATAGTCTTGCATGGGTTAAAAATAGATTTTTTCAAAAGAGATTTTACGTGATAATTATTTGTATTTGTAATTTACATATAGAGTTGCATGATAAGTTTCTAGAAAATTTTTAATGTGTTTAAGAACTCTATATAATGAAATAATTATAGTGCATTATTTATATTTGATCTCAGATCAATTGATCACATCATGTAATCAATTTAAATGAATAATAATTCTTGTATGCATTTTTGTCTCATGTATAATTATTTCAATGTATTCAATTTGCTTGAGTTTAAAGCTTTTCTATGCTACGCTTGTTATCATGAAATTTCCAGGATTGTAATTTTTTGCACATTTTTCAGTATTTGAATAGAAAAAGTCAGAAGGAAGGACAAAAATAAGAAGGGTTGCAGAGCAGCGAGGTTCCTGCCAAGGAGTACAAGAATAGTTGTGTGTTTGTTTTGTTGTGTTAATGACAGGTTTGAAAGAATAACCCAACTTGTTGTTGATGTCACTCATAGAAACTTAGAGTCTATTTTACTTGTATCCATTGAAATTAATAAACTTTCTAAAGCCAAAAAGATGGATGATGTACTCGATTTGATAATGTCCTTTAAGGACTGAAGCAATTGGGTAGTGTACTCAATTACTACATATTTTGTTTATTAATTTTTTGACTAGTGCTTATGTTAAGGTGTCATTTGACTAGTGTTTATGTTAAGGTATTGTTTGTGATCATAAGTTAATTCTTGGATTGCATAGCTTCCTTGGATGGAGAGTGTGTTAGCAACAACCCGATTTTGGCTAATATATTTTGAATGATCTTTTGGGGGAAATAATGTAGATAGGAATGCCAAATTGCATATAGTCTCAATGTACAAGCTACTCAGTAAAAAAAATATAGAAAATGACTATTCAAAGTATATTACGGTGTATGTATTCAAAATATAGAAAATGATTGTTCAAAGTATATTACTGTGTGTATTTTGAAATCAATTTCATGACTTTTATATTGTCTGACTTTGTGGGTCTCTCTGCACTCATAAGGGATAAGTTTGAAGACAATGTTGCATATTTGACAATATCAAAATTACACAAATGATTCCAAAAATTTCTTTGAGCCTAATTAGTTGAAGATTCTAGATAAGATGTTATAATGTATATAAAAGTAGATTACTTACAAATTATTCTAGCCCCTAGGATAACATCCAATGGGCCAAAGATAATGAAAACGTGATCACTCTTGCTTGCAGTTTAAAATTTTCTCAACACAATTAGCACATATTTTAATGATAGGGTTCAAATAAATACATCTTCATAATCAGTGGGAAACAAACATAAACAAGGTTAAAACTTGTGAGAGAGAATGATTGCCAACCATGCACTTGAGGCCCGAGGAAAAGTTAAAGATGAGTGACAATAAGAATGTTACCTAAGACTCCAAGCATGAAATTGTTACCTAAATTTAGCTACAGTTAAATTTGGTGCCCTCTTTTCATTCATCAAATGTTAATTGGCTTATTTAAGACATCAAACTGTAAAAAGGGTTTTAAAAGCAGCGGTCGTGTTTCAATCATATCTAAAAATTTATGATATGGGTTTTCGCGATGTTTACACAAAATTTTTCTTAGTCTACAAACTCCTCAATTGGTTCTTGGTAAGAGTTGGTGATTTTGAGACTATCAAATTGATAGGATCCGAACATCTTATGATTTTCCATACTACTCTCTTATTATATTGAAACAAAATATAAACTAGCTAAACAAAACCTATACTTGAAAATTCAAGAACTTTTGTAGATGTCCAAAGCATCTAACATTGCCTTCATCTAGTTGAAAAAATTGGTATTTGATTTATTCTAGTGACTTGTTGTAGAGGTCTTACTTCTTCAGCTAAGAACACAAAGAAGCAAGTTGTAAAATAATGTCATAGTAAAATTGAATCAATTCTCCTCTCTAGAGAACAATATGGTTAGAAAAAATAGCTAATATTTCGTGCTAATATTTCGGAAGATATTTGGTGTTAATCTTATAGATAATATGTTCATTCATGATATTGTTTATGGATTCTTAAATGAGCTTGAAAAGGACTGTAATATTTTTTGGTTTCTTTTATCTTGTGAGATCTTATGGCATATTACTCTTGGAAATGAGGAAAAATATCAAGATAAAGGCAGGTTGCTTACTAAGTCTTTGAGAAGACTCATATATTTTTAGTGTTAATTTGCAGGTCACCATTGTCATGAAGTTGGCCAAAAAGTAGTTTGAGATATTTATACAAGATGAAACCATGAGTATATATCTTTGATTTCGCAAATGGGTGGGTACACATGGTCACAGAATAGGGAGAGGATTTTGTTCATTAGGGAACTCAAGACTTTCATGCAAGAACTCAATGAAGGAAGATAAATATATAGAAATCAACAAGAGACCTTGGTAGAGGAGACCTTAGAGAGACCTATTGGATCCCCTCAAAAGAAGATCTGTAAAATTGGAACAAGACCATCAAATGGATGGAAGGACCACTAGGCTGGACAACATGGATAGAGGACCATCTGAACCACTAAACTAGATACTATTTGTTAGAGAATCTTTTCACATAGTCCTTTTTGTATAGGGAATCAGATGTTTTTAACCTGTTCTACAAATTTTATATAGATGCAAATTACTGTATAGTCCTCTTGAATATAATTTTGTAGTATGAGTCTAGATTCTTAGAAGACTTTCAAATACTTTGCTTGGTGTAGGCCTCGAACTAGGATGTATATTGTTCTTCTTCTATACTTAATATAAAAAAATATAAATAAATCATAAGACGTTGACATCGAAGCAATCAAATCTTAGACTATTTCTACTTACATATACAATATGATATTTCTCTTTTAGATCAAAATAACTTAGATTAATATTTCTAATTAGAAATCCTAAACACACAGGTCAACATCTTTGACATACAAACAAACATATATTAATTGTATTTTAAAACAAAATAAAAATCTATATGCTTTCTTATTTTATTGATTAAAGCTAATGTAAAATAAAAGAATAATACACCACCAAAGAAGTATACAATAAAAGAGTACCTAAACAACACTAACAAAACATTACTTTTAGTTTGCATTTTTTTCATTAACCTATTAAAAAGTAAGATCATTTTAATTTTTGTAGAGTTCTACTTTGTAGATTAACTGACTTAATCTATAAAACAAAGCCCTAGATAAAATAAATAAAATATCCTAAACTTATGAAATCCACAATAAAATATCTATAGATTAACCAATTAAAAAAGGATTTTGGGTGAAGCAACACCTTTCAATAAAATAAATCCTTAACGCCCCCCCCGCCCCCCCAAAAAAAAAGAAAAGAAAGAAGAGTAGAAAGTGACAAGTAGAATAAAATTATGTGAAAACCGTGCCCAAATCAAAATAAATCAATAGAGAGATGCAGGTATAGAGAAATGTTGGTGAGTTCACCGACTTGAATTATCACCATTTCACATGTCTTTCTTTCCTGTTGGAATCTTTTGTATCTTATTGTATGTGTATGTTGGACCACAATACCAAAATTCATTTTAAAGTAGTGAAAGTAAAACACAGAAAAGTTGCCAAATTGAATTTGCATTACTCAAAAGGCAGTATAAAATGCTTTGCCTAGTAAAAACACCTAATTTTCTAAGTTTACTTCGTAAGATATTTATCTTATTTCTTAAGTGCAATGAAAAATAAAATGTTGAAAAGCTATTCAGATATCTGTAAAGCTATAAATTAATAACATTTCATAGCGTTTTCTTTTCATACAAGCCATCAGATTAGTCTACTTCTCTCACCAAAGATTTCACTGCTATTTTTCTATATTCCCCTATGTTCTGATGAGAAAAACGCTTTCATTAGAATTTCAATTTTCTTGTAAGGTGACCCAAAAATGGGTGACTCTGGCTTCATCACTGGATTTGCTGGTTATGCCATTCAGTTTGCTTGGGATCAGATAATCCATCACATCATCATTGCCATCCGATGCAAGAAAGAGTTGGATGCCCTCAAAGTTCTACTTCCCAGAATTCATGCAATGAATGTGGAATTGCAAGTTCAACTCTGGCAAAATGAGTACGTCACCTCACCATCCTTTGCCCTCCACAGTCAACAATTAGTTGAACGAATTGAATGCTCTTCTAGAGGAAGAATCTGATTTGGGCTAGCACTGCATTGTATGCTCATACTTTCATGTCTTTTCTCGTTACAGAATGAGCAGAAAGATTAGGCACATCATTGACAATATAGAAAAGCATATAGCCTCCACACCTTCTGTTGCTTTTCTACACCAACTACAACAGCATGTCGCCAATCGGCAAGTGCTTGACCATATTAAAGAGAAATTGGATTATCATGTGAGAAAAATAATAAGTGCAAAAAATTTGCAAAGAAGAACAATAGCACATAACACAGATTTACATAGAAAAACCTGGTAAAAATATACTAATAAAAAAACTACGGGCAAATTTTTTCTTTCGTTGATTCTCAGGAATTACAGAGTTACAACAATCTCAAAACTAATTATCAAAACATGACTTCGAGTATCCTAAAACAACCGAGTTGCAGAGTCCTACTTGATTACAGCTTACTAAATATAGTAATTATGACTCACACAACTGTATGTATAACACATGACAAAATTACTATTTATAGAAATTTTATTAACTCAATCGCTAATGGTTAAGATAGCCATGATGACTCAACCACTGCTAGCTAAGATAGTCATGATGACTCAACCATTTCTAGCTAAGAGTCCAATTTGGACTTCACATTCCAACATTCTTCCACTTGAAGTCAAATTTCAAACTCTAAATAATTTATCTACTGAAAGACCATTGCCAATGCTGCCTACCATCACATAATCTGCAGACGAAGAGAAGTTCTGCACCAAATGAACTTCTCTCTACTAATAGGTTTCATCATAATATCTATAGGGTTTACATCGGTGTGAATCTTGGCTAAAGAGATGTGTCCTCCTTCCACCACTTCACGAACAAAGTGATATTGAATATCAATATGCTTTGTTCTAGAATGGTAAGCTGAGTTTCGTGCTAAGTGTAAAACACTTTGACTGTCACAATGTAGTACCATGTTATCTTGCTTCACTTGCAATTCACCCACAAGTCTATGAAGCTTCACCTCCTTGCTAGCTTGTGTTGTTGCCATATATTCTGCCTTAGCAGTAGACAATGCCACCACTACCTGCAAATTTGACACCCAACTATGAACACCTCTAGCTAAAGAGAAAACATAACCTATTGTAGACTTTCTCTTATCTCTATCTCCACCAAAATCTGCATCCACATACCCATTACCTTGAAGACTACTCCCACTATAATAGATAGCAGCATCTGAAGTGCCTCTCAAATATTTGAGAATCCACTTCACGGTTGTCCAATGATTAGTGCCAGGATTCACCATGTACCTACTGACAACTCCCACTTCTTGTGCAATGTCTGGTCTGGTGCACACCATGGCAAACATAAGACTTCTTACTGCTGGTGAGTACGGTACATGACACATCTGTGTCTTCTCTGCTTCTGTGCTAGGGCACTGTACAAAAGACAATTTAATATGAATGGAAAATGGAGTACTAACTGGTTGTGCTTTTTTCATATTGAAGCACTGCAGAACCTTCTCTACATAATTTTTATGTGACAACCATAATTTCTTATTGTTTCCGCATCTATGTATCCTCATTCCAAGAATCTAATTTGCACTGCCTAAGTCCTTCATCTCAAACTCCCTAGAAAACTAAGTTTTCAAATGGATGATTTTATATATGATGGGACCTACTACCAACATATCATCAACATACAGTAGTAGAATAATAAAAGTATCATCATCATACCTTTGAGAATAGGCACAATGATCAGCTTCACATCTACTAAAACCCAAAATCAACATGAAGGAATCAAACCACTTGTACAAACACCTTGGCGCCTGTTTCAAACCATATAGTGATTTTCTTAGCCCACAAACAATATTCTCTTTGCCTCTTTCCTCAAAACCTTCTGGTTGCTGCATATAAATCTCCTTGGAGAGATCACCATGTAGGAAGACTATTTTTAAATCTAACTATTCTAACTCCAAATCAAGACTAGCAACAAGAGCTGAAAAAACTCTAACAGTACTTAAAAGACCCACTTGTTCCCAATAGCTTTTCTCCCCATGGCAATGGCACAAGCTCTCATGTTTTATTCTTATGTAGAGCTTCCATCTCTTCCATAGAAACTCTCCATTTGCTTGCACATTCAACTTCACAATTCTCCTGATATGAACTAGGTTCACCAACATCAGTAAGTAATGCATAAGAAAAATTACAAGTAAGAGAATACCTTATAGGTGGTTTGATTACTCTACTGGATCTTCTTAAAATAGGTGATGATTCACCTATAGCTTAATTGGTTGTTCTTCTAGTTGATCTTCATCTAGTTGCTCCGCATCTAGTTGTTCTTTATTAATCACATCTAGATGATCATCACATTTTTCCACCTCTACTGGAATAACTTCCATACCTTGTTGTTGTTTATGTCTTTCCATTGATTTTTTATTAAAATACACATCTCGACTAACAATAATCTTGTGGGAAGTAGTATCCCACAATCTGTACCCCTTTGTACCTTCTACATAGCCTAGAAAAATACATTTTGTGGACTTCTTGTCCAGCTTATTTCTATTCTCTTTAGGAATATGTACATAAGCATTACAACCAAAAATATGGAGGAATGAGTAATCAACTGATTTACCTTTCCATATTTCCTTTGGAAATCTATTATCACAAGCAGTAGTGGGAGATCTATTGATCAGGAAACAAGTTGTATTTACAGCCTCACCCCAAAATTTCTGCTCCAAACCAGTAGTACTCAATATGCATCTAGCTCGCTCCATGATTGTATAGTTCATGCGTTCAACGAAACCATTTTGATATGGTGTCCTAGCAACCATCAACTTCCTTGCAATTCCATTCTCACTGTAAAACTAATTAAATTCTGCCAAACAAAAATCACCTTCGTTATTAGTTCTAAGACATGTTATTGTCTTACCTTTCTGACTCTCTACCAAAGCTCTAAACCTCTTAAAACAAGAAAACACTTCATATTTATTCTTAAGAAGACAAATCCACACCTTACAAGAACAATCATCTATAAATGAAATAAAATATGATCTAATACATCTTACGAGAGATTCCCAAGTATCTACATGAATTAGATCTAATACATCTTTGCTTCTAGTAGTACTTCTAGAAAAACTCAACCTATTCTATTTTCCAAACAAAAAATGTTCACAAAAAATTAAATCTTTAGATTTTGCACCTGGGAGAAGATTTCTATCTAGTAGTGCCTTGAGACCACGTTCACTCATATGGCCTAGCCTTTGATGCCAGGTTGATAATGAGTCCATTTGTGCATCAGATACCACAACAGCCTCTCCAATGTTAGTTTGTCCAACCAATCTATAGAGATTGCCGACCTTCTCTCCCTTTAGCACAACCAAAACTCTCGTTGTTAGCTTGAGATAACTATTTTCATCACTAAATCAATAATCTTGTTCATCAAACACTCCAAGTGAAAGTAAATAACTAGGTACATGCCTAACATGCTGAATAGTTCTAACTACTCCATCAAACATCCTGATTCTTACCTTTCCTTCAATAACAACTTCACATGGGTTATCATTTCCCATGTAGACCATACCACCATCACAAGACTGATAAGAAGTAAACCAGTCTCTATGTGGTGTCATATGAAAGGAAGCACGAAAATCAAGAATCCAAACATGAAGTAAAGAACTTCTCAAATTAGCAGTTAATACCTCTCCATCTTCCAATGGTGTCTGAACTTCTGCAGTGTTTGCCTCAGATGCAGGTGTATTAGGATTCTCCTTGGTTGCTTTTGGCAGCCTGCAATCCTTCTTGACATGTCCATTTTTACCACAGTTCCAACATTTCACCCATTTCCGCCCCTTTGATCTGGACCTGGTTTGTCCACACTCAGTATTTGTTGTTTCCTGAGTTTTGCCTCTTGCAAAAAGGGCTTCATTATAAGAAGATCCTTGATATTTCTTCTGCCTTGAATATTCAAAGATTAAAGCAGCCACCACATCCTGAAAGACCAACTTCCCACTTGGTGCAGAATTATTGAGAGCCATAACGAACTGATCCCAGCTATCTGGCAAGGAGAAAAGTAATATTGTTGCCTTATTTTCTTCATCAATTTTCACACCCACTGAAGCCAACTTGCTTGTCAGTGTATTGAAATTGTTCGAATGATCTATGATAGATGAATTGTCATGCATCCTCAAATTATACAACTCTCTCCTTAGAAGAATTTTGTTTGCTAATGACTTCGTCTCATACAGCTTTGCAAGGTTATTCCACAAGTCATGAGCAGATTTCTCCTTTGTAACATTGAATAGAACTAAATCTTTTTGAGATAACTGGATTTTTTCTCTAGCCATGCTATCCATGGTATTCCAATCTACCGTGCTCATATTTGTAGGTTTTGATGATACTCCTTTAAGAGCTTTGTCACATCCATCCTTCACAGACAAATCTTGAATCTTAAGCTTCCATAGAGAAAAATTCAAACCATCAAACTTATGTACCTCAAATCTGATGGTGTGATGAAAGAGTAAGTATTTGGTAGAATACTAAGAGGGGGGATGAATTCGTATATTGAAAAACTAATACAAAGTTACCAAACTCAAACTCAAACTCAGTCAAACAATGTAAACATATTGTAGTCAAGATAAATATTCATAAGAATACTTGACATCAACCGGTTTAACTATTATGACAACTTTAACAATAAACAACTTCAATCTTGTAAACATCAACAATTCTTAATCATAACTCAACATATTCAACTCTCAATGCTTCTACTTAACATGCCTTATCAGAAGTTAACCAAATCAACAAATAAGATCACAACCACAAAATAATTCACCACTTGACACAAATGTTTCTACGTGGAAAACCCAAATAAGTAAGAACCACGGTGAGATGAGATTCACAAGGATAGCTATTTGAACTCTTCTAAAGTTTGCCCTGTTATGAGCCAAGCCTGTTAAAGCTTTACAATAAGTCCTGTTAAGAACTAATTCCGGTTAGGAATCACTCAGTTAAGGGATTTACAATTATGCCATGATGAAGAGCACAATACCCTGTTAGTAGTAACTTCACTGGAGGATTTAATAAACCAAGCTAATGGACCACCTTATTAGAGGCTTTAATGAGTAATCAAGCTTGTTAGAGCTTACCCGGTTAAGGGATTTCACTTCTATTGTAATTGTTAGAAAACAATAGTTTTTCTTGATCTATCTGAGTAGCACTACATTTGCTTGATCAGATCCTTCTAAGTTTCAATCCGCCTTCACTCAAAGTGCAGATTCATTCACTGGTTAGGCAACTACACACTCAATAGGTTTCTACCAAACTTTCCAACAACCTTTACAAACAACTTCATCGCCCTTAAATAGAAATCAATTAGGTCGGTAACACAACAAAAACCTAATTCTCATCATCAAGATTACAAACAAGTCGGTACAATCTTGACCATTAGAAATCATGACAATCTCTTCACATTCTTCAAGAAAATTCCAACCGCTCGATGATCACCACTTCATCGGACTTTGTAACTCATCACGCACTGTGCATTACATGCAATCTAGTTTGCTCCTTCCCTAGAAAAAACAAACATTGCAAGATAATTTGAACATATCTTCATTCAATGATCACACGTGTCTCCATCATTACTTCTTATTAGATAATAAACCATCAAACTTAATTGGTTAGGGTTTAACAGCTGATAGGGTTTATCGATTACATTACATAGAAAGGTTTAGCCCTTTACACCAGTTCACTAGTTCAACCCATAAACTTTACATACTAGTTTACAACATCTTCCACGAAGCTCTTCTTACTTGTTACTAGCCAATATCAAAAACAACAATATCAGCAATAACATGAATACCATTACCGGTTCAATTGACATCAATGACAACATATCACTAATGCAATCTCTATGCAAAATACCAACAAACTCAAAATGCCAACAATCTCCCCCTTTGGCATTGATGGCAATACAAATATCAACGCCTCTAATTGTTGCTGAGATTGGTGAATAGGAATCCTGGTTTACATTACTAAGTATTCACCTTGCTCTATCTGTCTTCAGGTTGTCGTTGGTTCACCTAATCAGACACATAATTCTTCTCCACAATCACATAATTCTTCTCCCCCTTTGACAACAATGCCAAAGTCAAAGTAAAACATGTAAGTTTTCTCTCACTGTGCATCAACATCATTCTATAACTTGATGCTCCCCCTGTGGAATACATCCACTTCTTCATCAATCCATGTAAAATTCTGCAAGTGGTTCAAGGACTGATGCAATCAGCATCATGCTCAACTAACTTCATGAAGAGGGACAACCCCTAATTGACTTCTAAAATACTCGAAAGTGGTCTTAGGCAAAGGTTTGTTTAAGATATCTGCAAGGTGCTCCTTGGTAGAAACATGCTCCAAGATAACATCTTTACTTTGAACGTTTTCCCTCAAGAAGTGATATTTCAATTGAATGTGCTTAGTCCTTGCATGCAAAACATGATTTTTAGAAATGTTTATTGCACTTGTATTATCACACAAAATCTTTATTGGTTGTGATATTTCCATCTTCAAACCTTCCAAAATGTTCCTCATCCACATAGCTTGTGTGCATATAAGCTGCTACATACTCATCTTCAACAATAGATTGTGAAGTGCAACTCTACTTTTTACTACTCCATAAGACTAGCCTTCCTACTAGAAAGAATGCTCCACTGGTAGTACTCTTCCGGTCATCAATATTTCCTGCCCAATCAACATCTATGTATGCTTTCAAATCAAAATTTCCACCATATGGATACCATAAACCATAGTCAATAGTACCTTTCAGATATCTAAAAATTCTCTTGGTTGTCATCAGATGTGCCTCCTTTGGATTCTTCTAAAATCTAGCAATAATACCAACTACATGGCAAATATATGGTCGACTGTGAACAATAGAGTGTAATTTGCTAATCATTGACCTGTATTCCTTTTCATCTACAAACTTCGATGTATCTTCCTTTGTTAATTTACAACCTGTAACCATTGGGGTTCCAACTGGTTTACAGTCACTAATACCAAAAGTCTTCAAAACCTCTTTCGCATACTTGGATTGAGTAATGAAAATAGCATTATCATCTACTGTAGTTGTAAGCCTATGAAATTTTTTATTTCCCCTACTAATGACATCTCAAATTCATTCTTCTTTTCATCTACAAAACAATTACTCATGTCATCATTACCTCCAAATATAATGTCATCTATAAATACATCACTGACAAGTATTTCATCTCCTTCAAACTTGAGATAAATTTTGTTGTCATTAGTGGTTCTAGCAAAGCCTATCTTCATCAGATGAGTATGAAGCCGAACCATGCTCTAGGTGACTACTTTAATCCATACAAGGCTTTATGCAATTTGCATACCATGTCTTACTTATCTGACAATGCATAACCATCAGGGTTCTCTTTATAATCCTCTTCTTCCAGTACCCCATTCAGGAATGCAGACTTAACATCCATCTAGTATACCTTGAACTTATTATGAGCTGCAAATGCAAGCAATTTTCTGACACCTTCCAGTCTTGCTACTAGTGCAAACGTTTCTCCATAATCCTCTCCTTCTTAAACCTTTGCATACTAATCTTGCCTTATTGCGAATTACAACACCATATTCATTTAATTTTTTTTTGAACACCCATTTAATTATAACATTATTGTTTACTGGTCGAGGTACCAGGGTCCCAGTGTTGTTCTTCTCAATTTGATCCAACTCCTCCATCATAGATTTCACCCAATGATCATCACCAAATTCCTCCTTAGCACTTCTAGGTTCAAAGGTGAAGATCATGCAAGAGTTCTCCCTTATTCTGCTTCTAGTTAGTACACTGACATCCTTATCCCCAATTATCTGTTCAGGATTGTGATTCAGTCTCACATACCTAAGAATAACATGATCATTCTCTTCAGGTTCAACTTCTTCATTATCATCTTCCTCTAAATTTATTTGTTCCAGTTGAACAAGTACATCAGGATTCATTTTACCGGTTTTTGATTTAACAGTTTCAGGTTCCAAAAGAAAAATGCAAGTATCTTCATCCTTCTTCTCAGAACTGGTTCCTTCTTAAATTTCAGGACATTCATCTACATGAACATGAGCACTTTCAACAATTTTTTGTGTCCGATTGTTGAAGTATTTATAGGCCTTACTCTTGGTGGAATAGCCAAGAAATATGCCTTTGTCACTCTTAGATTTAAACTTTCTTATGTAATCACCTCTTTTAATAAAACATTTTCTTCCAAATATCTTAAAATAGCTAACATCAGGTGATCTCCCATTCTAGTACTCATATGGGGTCTTGTCCTTACCTCTTTTCACCAAAACTTGGTTCATTGTGTAGACAATTATACTTACAACTTCTTTCCAAAATGTTTTTGTTACACCTCCTTGTATCAACATAGTCCTAGTAGCTTCAACCACCGATCGATTGTTTCTCTTTGCTATACCATTCTACTGTGTTGTCCTTGGTGCAAAAAGTTGTTGCTTGATACCATTATCATCACAATACTTAGTGAATTCCATAGAAGTGAATTCACCGCCTTGATTTGGTCTTAGACATTTTATCTTTTTGCCACTCTCTTTCTCAGCTAAGGCTCTGAATGCCTTGAATTTACCAAAAGCTTCATTCTTAGCCTTCAAGAATGTGACCCACATCATCCTTGAACAATCATTAGTGAAGATCATGAAGTATATGTCACCTTGAATGCTTCTCGTTCTTATTGGTCCATGTAGATCTGTATGAACCAAATCTAACAAGTTCTTTGCTAAGAAGGACTTTCTCTTAAAAGTTGAAGAAGTCATCTTTCCTAGTTGAAATTCTTTACAAAGAACATTAACTGGTTTGTTTAGTTGAGGCAGACCTCTTACTGTCTTAGACTTGCTTACTTTAACAATATTGTCAAAATTTATATGACAAAATCTCCTATGCCAAAGCCAGCTATCATCTATTTTTGCAATCAAATAGTTGCTAACTTTAGGATTGAGATGAAATAGATTACCTCTGGTTTGTTTCCCGGTTGCAATCAATTCACCTTTGTTGTCAATGATTTTGCACATTCCATTTCTAAACTCCAGTGGGTATCCTCTATCATTGAGTTTTGCCACACTTAAAAGATTGTGCTTTAGGCCTTCAACCCAATAGACATCGTTAGCACTGCTCTTCCCATTAAGAGAAATAACTCCCTTACCTTTAACCATACAGGGTGAGTCATTGCCAAATCTGACAACACCACCATCAAATTCCTTCAAGGAAAGAAATTTTCTCCAATCACCGATCATGTAATGTGAACAACCACTATCAATGATCCAATCATCAGAGTTATCCATTTTGGATACTAGTGCCTTCTGATCTGATATTTCTTCCTTAATATCTACAAACACAATATCTTCACTAGCATCATCATCAGATTCTTCATCAGTAATACCACTGTCAATAGCTACAAGAAAATCTCTCTGGCCTTTACCCTTGTATTCATTTTCACCATTAGGGCAATTTTCTTCTATATGACCAATCTTGTTGCATGCAAAACATTTTAAAGGTAGCTTACCTCTATATTTACCAGTGCCTCTAGGCAGCCATTTTGCCAACAATGCTTCAAGTTCCACTAAGTTGTCTTCATCTTCAACATCTCTGTTGGATGTAGATTCATAGTTTTGGTCGGTATCTCTACTTCTTCTCACAGATGGGTTAGAGATAGAAGCTCTAAATGCATATTCTGATTTGTGTACACTACCACCATAGCCATTTAGTTCAAAAGCAATAAGTTTGCCAATTATAGAGTCAAGAGTTACCTTTGTCTTGTCAATGGATTTCAGCTCCTAAATAGCTACAACTCAGATAGCATAGACCAGTAGCAGGGTTCTCAGTACCTTATTGATTACTGTGGCATCTTCCAGTTTCCCTCCTACACTCTTTATCTCACCAACTATCTCTTTAATCCTTTGATCGTACTGCTAGATATTCTCACCTTCAGACATTCTCATATCGTCAAACTTTCTTGTTAAACTCTCCTCTTTGGAAATCCTAACATGTTCATCACTGCTATAAATCTCTTCTAATTTCTTCCATACTTCATCTACATATTCAGCATCAGACAGTGAAGTGATAATAGCTTCTAATGCTTGGTGATTTTCTTGTTGTTCTTTCTTCTGATCATCAGTTAGGTGTCCAGTAGGTGTAGTATACTTATTTTCTATATGATCCCAATACTAACTACCAAGACTCTTAATGTAAATCTTAATTCTATCACTCCATATTCTATAATTATCTTTGTTAAACTTCGAACCTTCTTTCTTCATCATGATCTACAAGATCTTTTCCTCAAGCTGTTAGGCTTTTAGATTAAGAGGACATGAGATGCTCTGATACCAATTGATGGTATGATGAAAGAGTAAGTATCTGGTAGAATATTGATAGGGGGGGTGAATCAGTATATTGAAAAACTGATACAAAGTTCCCAAACTCAAACTCAGTCAAACAAAGTAAACATATCTCAGTCAAGATCAATATTCATAAGAATACTTGACATCAACCGGTTTTAACTATTATGACAACTTTAACAGTAAACAACTTCAATTTTGTAAACATCAACAATGCTTAATCATAACTCAATATATTTAACTCTCAATGCTTCTACTTAACATGCCTTATTAGAAGTTAACCAAATCAACAAATAAGATCACAACCACAAAAACATTCACCACTTGACACAAAATTTTATACGTGGAAAACCCAGATAGGTAAAAACCACGGTGAGATGAGACTTACAAGGATATCTATCTGAACTCTTCTAAAGTTTGCCCTATTAGGAGCCAAGCCTGTTAAAGCTTTACAATAAGTCCTTTTAAGAACTAATTCTTGTTAGGAATCACCCGGTTAAGGGATTTACAAATATGCGTTGATGAAAAGAATAATACCCTATTAGGAGTAAGCTCGCTGGATGATGAGTAACCAATCTTGTTAGAGCTTACTCGGTTAAGGGATTTCACTTCTGCTATAATTGTTAGAAAACAACAGGTTTTCTTGATCTGTATGAGTAGCACTACATTTGCTTGATTAGATCCTTCTAAGATTCAATCTGCCTTCACTCAAAGTGCAGACCCATTCACTGGTTAGGCAACTACACACTCAATAGGTTTCTATCAATCTTGCCAACAACCTTTACAAACAACTTCATCGACCTTAAATAGAAATCAAATAGGTTGGTAACACAACAAAAACCTAATTCTCATCATCGAGATTAGAAACAAGTTGGTACAATCTTGACCATTAGAAATCACAACAATCTCTTCACATTCTTCAATAAAATTCCAACCACTCCATGATCACCGCTTCATCGGACTTTGTAACTCATCACTCATTGTCCATTAGATGCAATCCACTTTGCTCCTTCCTTAGACAAAAAACAAATGTGCCAAAACAATTTTAACATATCCTCATTCAATGATCACACGTGTCTCCATCATTACCACTTATCAGATAATAAACCATCAAACTTGACTGGTTAGGGTTTAACAACTGATAGGGTTTACCAGTTACATTACATAGAAAGGTTTAGCCCTTTACACCCATTCACCGGTTCAACTCACAAACTTTACATACCAGTTTACAACATCTTCCACAAAGCTCTTCTTACCGGTTACTAGCCAATATCAAAAACAACAATATCAGCAATAACATGAATACCATTACCGGTTCAATTGACATCAATGATAACATATCATTAATGCAATCTCTATGCAAAATACCAACAAACTCAAAATGCCAACAAAATTTGGTAACACTATTTCCTGCCATCGCTCACTTCTAAAAATAAACAATTTCTACACAAATAACCTATGCTCTGATACCAAATGTGAGAAAAATAACAAGTATAAAAAATTTGCAAAGAAGGACAATAGCCCATAATACACAGATTTACATGGAAAAAATCGATAAAAATATACCAGTAAAAAAACCACGAGCAATTTTTGTGTTTCGAATTGATTCTGAGGAGTTACAGAGTTACAACAATCTCAAAAATGATTATCAAAACATGACTTTGAGTAGCCTAAAACAACTGAGCTGCAGAGTCCTACTTGAATACAACTTACTAGATATAATAAGTATGACTCACACAACTGCATGTATAACACATGTCAAAATTACTATTTATAGAAATTTAATTATCAAAGCTTTCTATTACTAGTGAGTACTCCATGATGATGCAGCCACTGCTAGTAGCCTAGCCATGATGACTCAACGACTATTAGCTGAGAGTCCAATTTGGACTTCACATTCCAACATATCTTAATTTGCGTACTTTAGCACTAGCCGACACATCTGAACATCTCTTTCCATCCATTTGTTCAGCCATTTCCAACAAGAAGTATATTGAGGAGGCAGTCATTATGGGACAAGATTCTGAATCAAACAGACTTCTAGAGCTAATCAATTCATAGCAGCACAAAAAAGTGTCTCGTTTCGACCTAGTTGTGAAGGGTGGGGTCAGTAAGACTCTACTACTCAAACGAGTCTTCAGTAGTGACCAGGTACAGAGTCTCTTTCGCAATGATTTGATCCTTTGGCTTACTGTTTCATAGAATCCATCTTTCAATACTATTCGAGATGATCTTATGAAACAAATAACTATTCAAGTAAATGAAAGATTGGACAGTAGAGAGGAAGGCCATGTGAAAACTTCATTGAATGAATCCATGAGAAAGCACAAATTTGCTCTATTTTTAGATGATATTTGGGAAACAAGTGCAGCCTTGCTATTAGAGGAGCTATGTGTGCCTCACTCTCCACACCACAAGTATAACATCATCATTGCCACTTCCATAACTAGCAATGTGCTCTCACAATTCGGTGTTCAACCTTCATCGCTCATCAAAATGCAAGATTTGACTGAGGATAATAGTTGGAGATTGTTTTCTTTCTATGCTTTTCCACACAATGATGAAATTTTTCACATGAGCATTGACCAAGAAAGAGCGACAATTTTTGGCAAGTAATATGGGGGCCTTCCGTTAGACCTTAAAGTAATTAGGAAGGCAATGGTAAGTGTTAGCTTGTCAAATGAATGGGAATTGACACTCAAGAAGTTGTAGAATGATGTTACATGCTCATTTTATTGTAGGTTGATGCTAAGCTATGATGCTTTGGCCGGCGTGGTTGGCTATGGAATTTCCTTGCAGTTGTGCTTCCTCTGCCTTGCTGGTTTCTCAAAAGGTCATGTTTATTCTAATGATGTCATTGACTACTGGATTAGAGAAGGGTTGGTGGCCGAGAGGGATCCTCTTTAAATCGTAGACACATAAATCATTCTGTTAGTAGATCGATGCCTTATTGAACCAATCTAAAAGGATTATGATGGAAAGGTAATCTTCTTCAGGGTACTTGATATTTTGCATGACTTAGCACAACAAATTGCTAAGAAGGGAGAAAAATGCTTCTTCCAAGAAAGGAAAGGCTTACAATAGTTTCCTATGGTTGATTGTGTAGGACATATCAGAATTTCATTAGAAGACAACAATTTGACTAGGGTTCCTAAAGAATTGAAGGTAAAACACAAGGGAGCTAATGCAAATAACTAACTGACACACAAACTTCAGTGAACATTATAGAGATTCAGCTCTTTCTATTTGCCATACAATAGAAAGAAAAGATTAATAGATACATGATCATTCAAATCAATTAAGTAGACTCATAAAATATTTCTACCATGCCACAAATAAATTAGATGAACAGTTAATATTCAATAGAACATAAAAAATAAAAATAAACTCTTGCTCTTACAATTAAAACTGAACTCACAAAAAATGGAGCTTCTGCTCTCACAAAGAAAATAGACTGAGAATCTACTTAAACATTAGACAAGCTTATGCTCTTACATGTAAAATAAAACTTCTATTTGTTTCTTCTATGTGTTGTCTATGCTTCCCAAGCATCTATATTTATAATGCCATTTCTCATACAAATATTGATGAGTTGCGCTATTATTGAGAATTATTGAGAAGGTCTACGTAGGAGCTACTATCAACATAATAAATCAAATTTGCAATGAATCAGGATAAGGTTTGTAGATAGAGATAAGGTTTATAAATGAGAATTTTAAAATTCTCAATCTTGAAGCTATCGCTCCTTAAATGTCAGTTACAGGTTCATTGGGGGTTGGGATTACACATTCCAAAACTCCCTCTTCATCAAAACCATCACCACTTAGGATACCCAAACAATCTCATAGATATTCAAAACTTTATTTTGCTAATGGCTTAGTGAAAATATCTGCATAATTATCTTCAAACCTACAATATTCCAAATACATTTCTCCATTGTTAATTACCTTCCTAATGAAATCGTATCTTGTGTCTATGTGCTTTCTTCTCTTATGAAATACAAGATTCTTGGATTGTGCAATTGTTGAATTGTTGTCACAAAAGACCTGTGTTGTTTCTTCCTATTATGCTTTAGATCTGATAATATTCTTCTCATCCAAATTTTTTGACATGTTGCTCCTATAGCTGCTACATACTCTACCTCTGCTAATAAAAGAGTTACAATGGGTTGCTTCTTGGATGCCCATGATACTACACCTATTCCAAAATTAAATACATATTGCTCAAAATAAACTGAGACACCATTACATTTTACAATTGCTTGAGCTATTGCTCATACAAAATTACATTCTCCTGATAGCTCTATAGAGATGGACTCTTGGACGAGTAAGTTCCTGTATACAAAGGTGACCAATATATAGAAAACCCAACAACTACGAATGCGTGGTCACATGGGTTTTTGTCAAATCATAAATATGGCTCCCAATTCAAGGTCTGGAAAACCTCTCATATTAATGAGAATACAAGATAAGCTTTGGAAGGTAGAATAGGAGATAAGGTTGATAAATATCTTCATAAGGCTACAAGTTGTCTTCTATCAGGCAACATGTGAATGCATGATGGTAGTTGTGATTATATTTTCCAACACTCCCCCTTAATCACAACTATTTTTTAAATCTTCCTCCGACTGTTACTACAGTAATACAAACCATTGGTTTATCCTTCGAGAATGGATGCATCTTCTCTTCAATGATCTTCTCTTTATCTCTAGTTATCTTAAACCTTTTCTCTTTTCAAAATTCAAGTTCTATTAAACTGGGCTATAATGTGTTGCTTGATTTTACTTACTTTGCCTCATCATAATCACCTTGGGATTTTGCAGCTTATCCCTAACCAATACAATTTTGAAATGGTTTTTAGATGACCATAAACTCTACACTCAAGTGGCTTTGGCTAACCACGAACCTCACATATAAGTGGTTTCAGGTGATCACAAACTTCACATACAAGTGGTTTTAGATGACCACAAACTTGCATATAAGTGGTTACAACTTACCATGAACCTTTCATACAAGTGGCTTCTACTAGCCATGAACTTCAAAAATGGTTTTAAATTATCATAAACCTCACAAACAAGTGGTTTATACTAGTCACGAACTCCATGATGGGGAAATTGATTTATTATGCACACACTTTCTGATTCATTACTCTAGGCTTTGTTCATTGAATTTTGTGCTTCTCCTTTAGTACCTTCACTGATTACTGAGTCCATATAAAAAGGATCCATCTACCAAGACACATGGGTAACCAGCCATTGTGCTCGCTAGTTCTATAGGAATCATTTTCAGATACATGGTTCATCAATATGTTAAATTGATACACTAGGGTGCCCACCTCTGTATGAATTTCTTCCTCTACCTCTGAAGTTAGATCTCCCTCTACTTCTAGCATAACTAATTGAAACTTGTAACTTAAAAGCATGCTCTAAAGAAGAGTTAGAAGAACGACTGATCCTATGCTCATGATAAATTAAAGAGGCATGGAGTTCATCTATAAGATTTTTGGTTTCTTCAATAGCCACAACAATAGATTCAAACTTTGTAACTAGGCTCCTTAAAATCTTTTCAACTATTCTTCTATCTTCAAGGATCTCACCATGAGATCTAGTTTGATTAACTAGTCCAATAACTTGAGTAAAAAATGAATCTATAGACTTAGATTCCATCATACACATTGTTTCGAAATCTCTTCTTAAAATTTGTAATTTTTCTGTTTTCACTTTATCCATACCTTGGTATGCAGTTTGAAGGATGTCCCATGCTTGCTTTGATTTTCTTTCTACTGCAACTCTTGGAAAGATACTTTCATGTACTGGTTGAAGAATGTAGAAAAGAGCCTTAGAATCTCTTTTTCTATTATCCTTCAATTCTGTGCTTGAGGTAGTGCTTCAAACGCTACTGTATCTGCAGGTTCAACAAATCCATTTTGTACAAGCTCCCATATATCTTGAGAGAAAAACAAAGACCTCATTGAAATTGAACAATACTCATAATTCTTACCATTAAACTGGGGAATCTGGGGATTTGTAAGACTTGTGTTAGAAGAAGATGCCGTTGACTTGGCTCTGATACCAAATGAAGGTAAAACACAAGGGAGATAATGCAAATAACTAGCTGACACACAACCTTAAGTGAAAATTATAGAGCTTCAGCTCTTTCTCTTTTCCATACAATAGAAATAAAATCTTAATAGATACATGATCATTCAAATCGGGTAAATAGACTCAATATTTCTGCCATGCCACAAATAAATTAGATGAACAACTAATATTCAATAGAATACAAAAAACCACAGAACTCTTGCTCTTACAATTAAAACTGAACTCACAGAAAATGGAGCTTCTGCTCTCACAAAGAAAATAGGATGAGAATCTACTTAGACATAAGACGAGCTGCTCCTCTTACATGTAAAACAAAACTTCTGTGTGTTGTCTACGCTACTCAAGCATCTATATTTATAATGCCATTTCTCATACAAATATTCATGAGTTTCTCTATTATTGAGTATTATTCAGAAGGTCTACGGTAGGAGCTACCGTTAACATAATAAATCACATTTGTAGTGAGTCAGGATAAGGTTTATAAATGAGAATTTGGAAATTCTCAATCTTGGAGCTGCCGCTTCTTGAATGTCTGCAATGATGGCAGTTACAGGTTCGTTGGGGGTTGGGATTACACATTCTAACAAGAGTTCTGAGTTCCTTATATCGACTCCCTACTACTCTCTTCTAATCCTTTGTTGACGGAAATTCCAAAAGAAGTGATTAGGAGTATGACCGCTCTCAGGGTCTTGGATTTGTCACGGACTGCCCTCCAGTTGTTGCCAAAAAACATGGGATGTTTGCAGTGTTTAGTTTACCTCGGGTATTCCTTTGTGCCACTCAAGAGACTGCCCAACTCTGTCACTGCTCTTAAAAACCTGCAAATATTAGATCTTTATCAATCTGATATTGCACAACTCCCCTCCGACATTTCTAAGTTGACTTGTCTAAAATTGTTGGACGTTAGTTTCTACAAACATCTGCAGTGCATGCCTTATGGGATCTCACGCCTTATGTCCCTGGAGTACCTGGATGCATTTGCTTCTTCAAATATACAATGGAACAAGTGCAGAAGGGATCGACTTCCGATTAGTGATTTGGGCACCCTAAACAAACTAAAAAGGTTGGGGCTTAATAATAATGGTGATATAATTCAGAAAGGACTATTGGGAATCATGAAGCAGGTGGAATATCTATGTATGCATCTTATGGGTATGGAAAGCCTACCACAAGACATAATTTCCATGTCAAAATTGAGAAAAAATTTCTTAACATGTCCTCAGTTACTCCAGATAGAAATTCAATTTCTGAATTTCAAGGCTATCTTAGTTTGTTCGATTGTGGCATGTTGAAACAACTACCTAACTTGCACAATCTTCCAAGTCTAAAGCACCTGCATATCATTGAGTGCTCCAAGATTGAGAAGTTTCCAGAGGAATTTGGCAAGAGGGGAGGATTTCCTAAGTTGGAGCTATTTTCAGTGGTGAAGCTGAGGAAGATGAAGCAGCTGCCAACATTGGAAGAAGGAGCACCGCCTTCACGTAAAACATTGACAATAATGCAGTGTGAGGCATTGCGGATGCTACCAGTGTTATTGGAATTTGAAGAGTATAGACAAGATAAGAGTGTATGCTTGTTCAAAGGTTCTACTTGTGATGACAAAGGAAGAAAACTTTATCAAGACAAAGATTAATGTGCAGACAATAACATTATCTACGATAGAAACTCAAACATTAGAAGAGCGCTATCATGATATTCTTCAACGGGGTGAACATTTTTTAGTACGGTGAATTTTGGTGTAGTGAGATGTTTCAGCTTTTTGCTGGCATTAATCGATTTTATTGTTCTAAATTATTTCATTCAAAATAGTGGTATATAAATAATTTTAATATTATGTTTAATAAAAATTGTAGATTATTTCAAAATAATATATGTAATTTGAAAATAAAAGTTTTCTAGTTAATATTTTTATACTTGTATTTTATATAGCTTTATATATTATAAATTTATCATTGTGATTTGACAATTTTTTGTTATACATTGTGCTAAGATTGATTAACTTCAATATGTGTCTTGTTAATTTAAATAATATTATATAACTCAAATTTGTGTGTATTTTTAGTCATATAGTGTGACTTAATCTACAGTTCTCATTTTGAGTTATATATTTCATGATAATTGTACGTAATTATTTAATATTACATAGTTATTCAACAAGAATTTTTTTTTTATTGAAATCAATTTCAGAATGAGTTGTACTTTATTTAAACCTAATTTAAAGATAAAGCTTTATCTTTTTTCTTATTAAAGAGAAGCATTTGTATTTTTGAATTTTACATAATTTTTGGTATATGTTATATATTTATTAGATTGCAATATATTTATATTCATTAGTTTGATTTATAAAACAATATTCATTTTTAAATTTATTAGAAAAAAATGTCTTCCATATTATTTTGGTTTTTTCTAGGTTTTGTGTCATACAATTTAACCTAATATATATAATTTAGAATCCTATATTATACCCTTAATCTTAAATTTGTAAAACGTAAGTTGTTATATCACCAATTTACACACCAAAATCATTGAGTTGGATGAGTAGAAACACACATTTATATCATAGGTCAACAAAAATTTTGCAAATCATTGGAACTAGAAAATCACAAGAGAGATTTTAAATTTTTTTAATTATAGATAAATATAAAGCACAATCTCTACATCTCAAGCATCATCGTCTTGCATTTCTTGTCTAGTTTGGCTAGGAAAATGCGCAACAACCTTCTATGAACTTGACTTGCATCTAAGATAAGCCAAACTATTTACTTCTCACCTCAAAGAAAGCCATACACTACATTTTAATGCAAACGTTTTTCAAGTATATTTTACAAGATAAAGGATAATCAATCGTCAAGTATTGCATCAATTTCAAACCATGACAATAGAATAAAACCACACAACATAAATCAATCTAGGACTAGTACATGTGGTAACACATTGTTCAATAATATAGCATTGACTAGAACTTTAATGCAATTTTTTGTTATTCAATGTTTTGAATTATGTTTAAGACTAGCTAAAGTGGGAGAGGGCCCAAATTTTTACATAGTAGCCAACTAGGCAAAAAGAGAGAATTTCATAAGTTGTGAGACAACCAAAACCAAATAAGAGAAAACCCTTTTTTGAAAGAGAGGTTTTTGGCTGGAGCAACGAACTGATAGGGACGGGCGTCTTGACAAAGAGAATATCTGAAAATCAGATATATTCAGTTTTCTTTTCAGATATATTCAGTTTTCTTTTGAAGCAATTAGTGATCAAAATTAAGTGGGAGAATTTTGGAATAAGTTGTAATTAGTCCCACATCACACGAGAAGAACTATAGTCTTGCATGTGTTAAAAATAGATTTTACATGATAATTCTTTTTTACATTATAAATATTTGTGTTTGTAATTTGCATATAGAGTTACATGATAAATTTCTCAAAAATTTTAGATGTGTTTAAGACCTTTATATAATGAAACAAATGTAATACCTTCTTTATACCTGATCTCTGACCAATTGATCACATCATGTAATCAATTTGAATGAATAAGAATTATTATATGCTTGTGTTAAAACAATTCCAAGTTTATCGTTTGTATTTCTTATTTCATTTAATATCTTTCAATGTACTCAATCTGTCTAAATTTAAAGATTTTCTATATTGTTGCATTTTCATGTTCGTTGATTGAATTTTGAGTAGTAGGACTTTAAGGGCATCCAACTCTTTCCTGCATCTGATGGCAATATTGATGTATTGAATAATATGACTTATAGCCAAATGAATCGCGTAACCAACCATTCTAGGGATGAACCAATGATAACCAATTTTTGAGACACCTTAGAGAGAAAGTTGAATTCTAATGAAAGTTTTTCTCTCAGGGAAAGAAAAGCAAAATACAAACCAATAGGAGCGAAAGGTCTTGCTAGATAAGCAGAGTAATCCACTAGCTTGTCTGAAAAGTTAAACATCATCTCAGCATTTGATATTTCAGAGAGACCTCGTTAGACAAGAAAATTATTTAGTAAGTAAAGAAAATAACCTATAGAAACATCTTTGAAAATAACCTATAGAAACAAATCAATTTGACAAGGCGAGGCATAATAGAACTTTGTAAATAACAAATTTGATTCCCTTTGCTTACTGACTACTTTGTTTTTGTTGTTTCGTCCACTAAAATGATGATCACTAAGCTTCTTTGGTCGTGCAGGGACCAGTTTTCTCTGCTTCACGAGACTACGTGTGAAAGCCATGCTTGAGGAAATGTGTTCCAAATAATATCCCTCCCCTTCTCCAACGGCTAAGCCTGTTATCATGAATTTTCCAGGGTTGTAATTTTCTGCACATTTTTGGGTATTTGAATATAAAAAGTCAGAAGGGTGGATAGAAACAATAAAGGCCAGTCGCTCAAACCTACCTCATGGGCAGAATGGAATGAGCATTGAATAAATTAAAAAATTAAAATTGTTTTACATTTATTTAAGTTATATATAATAATCATGTAATTATTAGATTAAAAAAATGATTCATGATTTGATATACATTAATAGCTTGTCATTTATATTTACAATCAAATTTTATTTGTCCATAAGATTCATTTACCAATGTATCTATCCAACTATTCAATGTTTGATCCTTCTATTTTATCTCGGGCTAAAATGTAGGGGGTACGGGGTAAAATCTCGGGCTACAGGCTAAACGGAGGTACGGGTAAACAGTCACTTTCGATGAAGCAAATGTTGACCAGGGAAAACCAAGACTGAACTAGGGACCTAAAGATTAGGTAGAAAGGTATTCCCTTGGTATTCCTCTAAAGAACCTGCTAGAGTAAGGGGAGTAAGGGGCTGCTAAAATAATTATAGAATCGCCCATAGCCTCCTCCCACCCACCCCTAGGGGGCCGTACAATTCTAAGCGGGCTGGCTTTATAACGTCCTTCCCCGTTGCGGGGTAATCAACTGTCCCCCCCCCTGGCACCGAATCTACTCGAACTGAAGCTGCTGTGTAAACTCTGAAGCTGCTGGGCCCCCTCAAATATATTGGTAGGTTCGGTTATAGAACAGGATATGGAATCTCACCGGGATATTTGTAGAACAAATAGGTACAAATGTCATTCGAGCTATTAAATCTTTTACAAAAAAAATTTGATTGTTGTAGTTTTTCTTTGAGTTATTTTTTAGTTTCTTCATTTTTACAAATTTTTAACTTCAAATTTTCAATGGTAGAGTCTAGATAGGCCATCTCCTTTTCCCTTTATTGTTTACGCAAATTGACTTATGTCATTTGGAAAGAGTAAAACTAAGAATAATGATAAGAAACCTTACACAAATAACCAAAAGTAGAAAGATAGTATGAACAACACAAGCCTTCAACTATAGAAAAGAGCACCTAATCATTAAATTTTAGATAGTCCATAACATGCAACACTGAGCTAATAAGCATCATCATCTATCAAAAACCTTGTAAACACCAAATCTTGAAATTAGAATTGACACAATGTTTGTTGGCCCCACCTATTCTTCCATCCCATACAACTGAATTCATTTTAATAATTTCCACACACACATAGATTGCATGTATTAGGAGGTCATTTTTTGAATAAAAATATGGTGAGTATTTTGGAGGCAAAACTAGTTATGCCCTTGCATTGAAATTACCGCAATGTTCGATCAAAATAAGGTGGGCCACTACTATGTTTTTTTAGTCACACTCTAGGTTTACCAATACCCTGCAGGAATCCAAACCACCCTTACTTAGAGTATAGAAACTCTTTTTCAAATTGAAAAGCACAACAAAGGCTAATGCCAGTGGGATTTTGACTTTCATCTTAATCCTTATTTATATAGAGGACTTGAGGAAATTACCACTTGAGTCGCTCTTAGAGAAAACTCTCTAAAAATAAAAAATAAAAAGAGATGCTCAATGATTTCTCTGACACCTAAGATCCATGAAGGCAAGAGGAGAGGATACTTTCGTTGAATACCTAGGGTTCTACAACAGATTGGGCAAGTGCCCCAAACACTTCAAGCAAGTTGTTCTTTTTAAAAGGACAAGCAATCTCCTATACTACCCCTACAAGCACAAATGCATTAGTAGTTTTTAAAAATACCCGACCCTGCAACCAAAGAGATTAGATCACAAAATTATTTCAAAAGGGGCTTCTACAATTTATTTTTATAATTCAAACCTCGACCAACTTGTAGAACACAGACATGACAAAACAAAGAAAAAATGCATTAGGAGTTAGTAGAAATAGAAAAGAATAGAACCATATATACAACAAAAAATATCGTAGACATGATAGAACTTGACAAAAACGTACGAGAAACCTGCTACTCAAAAAATGATAGAATCAAAACGTGGTAGAAAATCACAAAAAGGAGTTAAGATCTAACATAAATGCATTAAGAACAACAAAATTGTAGCATAAAGTACCACAGGTGCATCGAAAACCTGCAAAAACACATCAAAACTGACTGTAGACATGATAAAAATAGAAATTACTAAAAATTGTAAAAAATTCTAAGAACCCTAGATGCGACAAAAATGTGACAATTACACCAAGAACCTATAAAAACATGTTAGAAAACTTATAGATTGGACATAACCATAGTCACGATAGAATAGACCACACACATGACAAACCTGAAAAATCATAACAAATTTCAAATATGCGAACCTACAATCACTTAAACAACAATAAAATGTCAAAAACTAGGGACTAGTGTTCCACTAAGCATGCCAAAATGTTTATGTTAAAATTGGAAACCAAAATAATTGTAAAACCTATGAGATTCAACGACTAAACCTAGTTCTACAATGCATCCAACATAAAACCAATGAAGGTCCTAGTAACAGGCAAACATGAAAATAAGATAGAAGTATTATACTATAAGCATGCTCCAAGGGCTTGTCTTCATTGTCTTTCCATTTCCATTGATCTTGCTTGATGTGTTATGGTTTCTCTCAAATTTTGTGTACACAAGAGCATGATAGATAATGGAATGTGGTTGTAAAATCCAACAAAGTGTAGTTACTTGCTTTCTTAGATATGAAAAGAGAGGGAAGCAGGTCTCTTTTATACAAAACACCCTTAAAATGGAGGACTAGGATTAAGTGGTGGAGGGATAAATGGTTGACTCAAATTAGAGGGTAGGTATAGGAAATAAAAAAACATTAGAGAGCTGGTTAAAGGTAAATTAAGAAATGGAATATCACTTGTCATGGATGTAAAAAGTTAATGAATTAATTCAATAAATAAAAATTTATTTAATTAATATAAGAGTTGGGGCGAATTAAATATATAAATTATTATTTAATTTGGGAAACGAGGTATTTAAATAAACAAAAGTATTTATTTAAATTAAGAGCAGGGATATTAAAGAAATAAAAATATTTATTTAAATTAGGAAGAGAGATATTTAAATAAATAAAAAAAATTATTTTAATTAGGAAAAAGCAAGAAAAGGATAAAAGAATTAATTAAGTAAATAAAAATTTAAATAATTAATAGAGGACTTAGGAAAAAATAATTATATAAATAAATATTTATTTAATTAGACTGGAACAATTTTAGGTGTCTACATTCCTAATTCTCATATTAATAAACTAGGTATGGTTATAAATAAATCTCCTTAGTCACTTAGCCCAAGTGTTTGAATGCACAAATTGACAAGATACTGTAACTAACTTTGAGAAAAAATATATTAAGAGCAAAAGATACATTTTGAATAGTACATATTAGATCACATCATGTGCCCAATTACATTGACAAATCTAAGCTATACAATATAATTCAAACTAACAAGGTGCCTAGCATAATGGACTAGTTTGAAAGAACACATTATATTATGAAATTTGACAAATCAAAACAAAATAAATAAATATTTTTCTTCTTAAAATTAGATATATTAGTTTCAAATAAATATAACTTCTATACAACATGTTTTATACAAAATTATTTTCCACTAGACGATAGAAAGACCAAAATCCGTCAATTTCATCCAAAAGCTGAAATACCTCGCTGTAAAAAAAGCATTCACCTCGTCACAAGATATCATAGAAACACTTTTCCAATGTCTGAATTTCCTTGCTTGATAATGTTATTGTTTGCACCTTGCTCTTTGTTTTGATAAAATTTTCTTCACTGCCATCACAAATTGAACCTTTGAACAACCATACACTCGTATATTCTTTACACTTTTCAAATTCCAAAAACACTGTGGCAACCTTTGCAATGCTTCACACTTCATTAGTATAAATATTTTGAGTGAAGGTAGTGATCCTTCTTTTGATATTGGTAGCTTCTCTATCTTCTCCACCTCTACCATTACAAGTTCCTCTACCTTGGGAAGTGCTCCTCCCTTGCCAAATTCCTCTGAAAACTTGTCTATGTTGGGGCACTTGAGGATTTCCAAGCGTTTCAAATTCTCGATCTTCTGCAACGTTGGCAATTGCTTCAACATGTCAAAGAAGCACAGTCTAATGTAGCCTAGATATTGAAATCCACAAAATGAATCCTCTATTTTGATTAGGGGAAGAGCACCAATAGTTGAGCACGTACCAATTTTTGTGAGGGTTGTTGATACCTTTAGTTCCAAAAATTGAAGAAATAAAACCTATTGTTTGAAACATAAAATATCAATTTTTGTTAGGAAATGTACCAATAGTTGTTAGCAAATGTACCAATAGTTGTTAGGAAATGTACTAATATTGTAAAAAGTAACTAATCAGGTGATGCCATATCAGTTGCGCAACTATTGGGGCCTTTTTTGCATGCATATTGGTCTCACTTTGTTTTTTGGTTGGTTTGGACACCTTGGCAAAAATGATGATGATGTGGCACCATACTTGATGATGTGGTGCTGAAAGCTTAGTTATAAGCAGGGGACTTGCCAAGTAAGCTACTCTAAAAAATTGGGATTGATTTGAAATTTCCACGTAAGATTTTGAGAAGCGCGAAGTTAGAGTGCTCAGCTATTGGTGCTCTTCCCCTAAGTTAGGACATATTAGACAGATTGTCCTCAATTTTGACATGGAAATCATGTCATAGGGTGGCCTTTCCATCTCTGGGAGATCTAGAAATAGAGATTCCATCTACTTCATGGTTCCGAGAATTCCTTCTCAAATTATTTCACCTTTATATGTAAGTGTCAACCTTTTGAGTTTGTTTAGGGTACCCAGATCATTAATTGAAAGTTGACCTCTTCTGCAATTATTTCATGCTATATTTCGAGAACCACCTACATTTAGGTACTTCAAAGACCTAAGGTGTGAGATCCCCGAAGGCATACAGTGCAGGTCTTGACAAGAACCAACATTCAGAAGTTTTAGGGAAGTCAACGCAGACATGCTGAGTGGGAGTTGTCTAATGTTGGAATGAGAAAGATCTAATATTGGAATGAAAAAGATCTAATACTTGAAGGTCTCAAAGGGTAGCCATAGAGTAAGACAGTTTCTTGATTGGCACAGACCATAATTTGAGGCAAACTAAATGCTTCAAACATCCAATATTTTTTGGCAACGACTAGAGGGAAGTTCGTGACAAATACAGGACCCTGAGGGCAATTATACTCCCAATCACTTCTCTTGGAATTTTTGTCAAGTAAGTATTACCAGATAGTAGCAAGAAGTGGATATAGGGGGCTCTGAATAAATTTGGAACCCTAGTCAGACTGTTTCTCCTTAATTAAATTCTCGTGTATCCCCCACAGTCATCAACGAGAAGCTTAGATAAACCTCTGTGTGCCTGAAAGAAGCATTTTTCTTCCTTCTTAGCAATTTGGTGTGCTAAAAAATGGTGCAATACATCATGTACCCTAAAATTAATCACCTTTCTGTCATAATCCTTACTAATTGATTCAATAAGGCACCGGTCCGCTAACAAATTGATGTATATCTCTCCAATTTGGAAAGTATCTGGCCCGAACACTAACTCTTCTCCCATCCAGTACATAGTAGCAACTGCAGTATGGATGACTTCGTCTTCTAAGAAAGAAATGAGGCAGAGGAAGCACAACTGCAAGGAAATGGCATAGCCTAGTGAGTAGGCCAAAACATAGTAGATTAATCTCAACTTTCTTTAAAGCGAGTCTGTAATATTGTTCTGCAATCTCTGGAGTCTAAATTCCCATTCATTTGACTGAGAAACGCCTTCCATTGCCTGCTTGATTACTTTGATGGCTAAGAAAAGCCCTCCACACTCATTGAAAATGTGCCTCGCTATTTCCTAATCAATACTCATGGGAAAAACTCCATTACTTTGTGGAAAAGCATGAGAAGAAAATAATCTCCAGTTGTCATCCTCTATTAAGTCTTTCATTTGAATGATTGATGAAGGTGGAAGACCCAACTGTGAGAGCACACTTTTACTTCTGGATGTGGCAATGATAATATTAATATTGGAGCTATGGCATGGAGAGTGAGGCACACAAAGCTTCTCTAACAAGAAGCTTGCACTTGTTTCCCAAATATCATCTAAAAATAGGGCAAACCTGTGTTTATTCATGTTTTCATTCAACCAAGTTTTTACATGGTCTTCATCTCTCCTGTTGAAATTTTCATTTGCTTTAAGAATTATTTGATTGACAAGGTCATTTCTGAGAGCATTGAAAGATGGATATTGTGAAATAGTAAGCCAAAGCATTAAGTCATTCCAAAATAGACTTTGTACTTGGTTACTGTTGAAGACTCGTTTGATCAATAGAGTCTTACCGATCCCGCCCTTCCCAACCGTTGGAATGTGAAGTCAATTAGGAATTTACTTCCATATGTGTCATACAAGTTGTCTTCAATTAGGACTTTTATCCTTTATGTGTCATACATGTAGTTGTGTAAGTCGTACTTACTATATTTAGTAAGTTGTCTCCAACTAGGACTCTACAACTTGGTTGTGTTGACGTAGTAAATTATTAAGTGATTCATAGGAGAATCAAGTTGGACTCTATATGTGTCAACATTATAGATGATTGAGAGCCACATATAGGCTTAGTCAATAATATGACTATAGTGGTGGCATTCAAAGAGTTAGAGGTGGCAAATTTGAGAATTTAATTATTGCATTAAGTTTCTCAAATTTGTATATATATAGACTATCTCTTCCTCCTTTGAAAAAAAGGCCTAAATGGATTTGAGATTGTTGTAACTCTGTAATTCCCAAGAATCAATACGAAAGACAAAATTTGCCAGTGGTTTTTTACTGGTATATTTTTACCAAGTTTTCCCATGTAAATCTGTGTGTTATGTGCTATTGTTCTTCTTTGCAAATTTTCTGAACTTGTTATTTTTCTCATAATTGGTATTAGAGCTTAGGTTATTTGTGTAGAAGTTGTTTGTTTTTAGAAGTGAGCAATGGCTGGAAATAGTGTTACTGGATTTGAGGTACATAAGTTTGATGGTTCAAATTTTTCTCTATGGAACTTAAGATTCAAGCTTTGTTTGTGAAGGATGGATGTGACAAAGCTCTTAAAGGAGTATCATCAAAACCTACAAATATGACCACAAGAAATTGTAATACCATGGATAGCATGGCTAGAGAAACAATCCAGTTATCTATAGGAGATTCAGTTTCGTTCAATGTTGCAGAGGTGAAATCTACTCATGACTTGTGGAATAAGCTTCCAAAGTTGTATGAGATGAAGTCACTAGAAAACAAAATTCTTCTAAGGATATAGTTGTATAATTTGAGGATGCGTGACAATTCATCTATCACAGATCATCTGAATAATTTCAACACACTGACAAGCTGAAGCAGTCACCGGGGAGGAGGGATCTCGAATAGATTAGTCCAAACTAGTCAGCAAGAGTTAACACAAAAAAAAAAAACAGATATGATGGAGAAAAATGCAGAATAGATTGTTTTATTGCAAGAAAGTCAAATACATCCAACCGGCAACAACAGGGTTACAACATACCGGTGCACAGGCCTAGTAGAATAGGTCTCATAGGGACCTTGAATCAAAATATCTATCTTCTAAGCACTATCTGTCTGATACTCCTTTTCTCCGAATTGATTCCTACATTGGAAAGAATGATTAAAAATATATATATTGATCCAAAGGATCAGGTCAGCCCAAAAGGATCAAAACCCTAACGTGTAGAAATGAATGAGGTCAACCTCTGGAAAATCCCAAAGGATGAAATGTAGAAGGTTGGCTACATGTCAATAAACATCGAGATCAATGTCTAAGGCTCCACAAGCATCAGAATGGGTTCTGGTAGATCACCAAAATAGGTCTCAGGCAGTCGAAAACAATGGAACAATCCGGTAACTAGAAACTATCAAGGAAAATGGGTAGCGATATCTTGTCGAAAAGTGATCCAAATGTGATGCGGCTAGAAAGAAAGTAGGGAGATTGAAGGTCTTCAAGAAGAATCCAACCCCACAGGAAGCCGGTGTGCCAAAACTAGGACACACAGAAAGGAAAACTAAAACTGCATAAAGAAAATATTTTTGGTTGATGCAAGATTGCTATGAACCGAGGATGCTCCTGCATCAGACATCCGGGGTTAATAGAAAGTGAGCCTCTCAATTTTTTGGGGTCAGAGGAAAACCAAGGCAGTCTACCTCTGCCAGAGAAATCCAAGATGAGTCTTCCACTGGTCTGTTCTTCCACTTCACAAGGTATTCTTGGTGTTGACTGCTTCGGGTAGTACGCCCAATCCTACAGTCCAAAATATCTTCAATCTGATTTGGTTCCTTCTAGCGAAATTGTTTCTCCAAGTCTGTAATATTGTCCTCACTAAATTTTGATTCATGGTAGTCATGAAGATCTGCAATGTTGAATATAGGTGAAATACTTAGACTATCCAGTAGCTCCACTTCATATGCATTTCCAAAACTGAAATTTCACAAGATCTTATACGGTCCAAACTTCTTCATCTACAACTTGTTATAAGTTCCAACTGGGAATCTCTCTTTTCTCAAATAGACCATTACTTCATTTCCAACTTTAAATTCCTTATGTCTCCTCTTCCCATCTGCCTTCTCCTTGTATTTTCTATTCATGTCTTCCAAATTTTGTTTAACTTGAATGTGCAATGTTGCCATGTGCTCTGCAAATTCTTCTACTTCTAAACTCTTCTAGTCTTCATTGCTAATGTCTCTCAACTCTGCTATTCCTTTAGGATGCACTCCGGTAACAATCTCAAAAGGTGTTTTTCTGGTACTTCTGTTCACTAAATTCTTATAGTAAAACTCTCCTTATGCAAGGATCAAATACCAACTTCCAGTTTTATCTCCTAATAAACATCTCAACAAGTTTCCCAAACTCCGGTTAACTACTTATGTTTGTCCATCTGTCTGTGGGTGAAAAGTAGAACTGAACTTCAAATCTGTCTTCATCTTCTTCCAAAGTGTTCTGTAAAAATAGCCAATAATCTAAGTGTCTCTATTTGAAACTATGCTCTTAGGTAATCCATGCAATCTTACCACTTCCTTGAAAAATAGGTTTTCTATATGCAATGCATCTGATGTCTTCTTACAAGGTACGAAATGAGCCATCTTTGAAAATCTATCCACTACCACAAATATTGAAACATTTCCTCGTTGTGTCTTAGGCAATCCTAGTATGAAATCCATGCTTATATCCTCCTAAGGTCTAACCGGTACTATCAAAGGTTTATACAATCCCACAGTTTGACTACTACCTTTTGCAACTTGACAAAATCTACAGCTCTGTGCATATATCTTAACATCTTTATGAATCTGGGACCAAAAGTACTGCTCACTTACCAATGCAATTGTTTTATCAATGCCAAAGTGTCCAGCTAAACCTCCACTATGCTTCTCTTTTATCAGGTTCTCTCTCATGGAACTTTTAGGTATGCACAACTGAACTTCCTTAAATAACATTCCATCCTAAATGAAGTAATCCAACCATTTGCTCCTATCAACCATAACTAGTTCTCTATAAATTTCCAAGGTTCTCCAAAATCTGGGTCTTCATCATACAAGGTCTTCAAATCCTCAAAACCTAATACTGTCACTCTCATCTCTGTCAGCAAATTCGTTGTCCTACTCAATGTATCAGCAACTTTGTTAGATTTCCCACTTCTATGTTTTAACACAAAGGTGTAACTCTGCAAGAACTCTACCCACCTCATATGTCTTTGATTCAACTTACTCTGACTACTCAAATATTGCAAAGCTTGATGATCTGTATACAACACAAACTCCTTAGGTGGCAAGTAATATCTCCATTTCTTCAAGGCTTGAATTATGAGATAAAATTCCTGATCATATACTGAATATCTCTTCTCGGCATCATTCAATTTCTCACTGAAATATGCTATTGCTCTCCCTTCTTGACTCAAAACTACTCCTATTGTTGTTCCACTTGCATCACAATCTACTTGAAATACCTTATTGAAATCTGGTAAAACCAACATAGGCTGTTCCGTCACTTTCTGCTTCAACAACTTAAAACTTTTGTTTTCTCTAGTGCTCCACTTGAATTCCTTCCTATCTCCCCTCATGGTCTCAGTCATAGGATTACAAACTTAACTGAAATTTCTAATAAACTTCTAGTAAAAACTAGCCAATCCATGAAATGATCTTACCTCTCCAATGCTTTCTGGTGCAGGCCACTCAACAATGGCTTTCACTTTCTTAGGGTCCATCTTCAAACCATCCTCAGATATCACAAAGCCTAAATAGACTAACTCATCCTTCATGAAAGTGCACTTCTTGATATCAGTAACTTTTCTTCTCTCAACCTCTGTAAAACTTGACGTAACTGCAACAAATATTCCTATTATGACTCGAAGGCAACTGAGAGGCGGGGGTGAATCAGTTGTCTATTAATTTCAACCCAAATATAACTTAACCAAACTTAGTGCATAATACCGGAAAACCAAACTTTAATGCCAGTAGATAGTTTAGCAGTTAATAACAGTACCGGTAAAGTATAATGCATGAAACAGAAAGACAAATAACACACACAACACATAACACATTTATTTGTACGTGGAAACCCTGTAAGGGGAAAAACCACGGTGGGAAACCTTACCCACAATTAGATGATACTACTGCAGATAGTATGTGTGTACAAATGGGGTCTGCACATGCAGAAAGGCCAACTCCCTAGAGCTCACTGTGCAATCACAAAATGGGAGTCACACTGACTACAATTGGATGGTTAAATCCAATGATAATGTACTACTCAAAATAGCATCTTCATATGCTGGATTCAGTACCGGTTAAGCTTTGATTTGCCTTCTTTAAAACCACCTTGAATCTTGAATGATGTCCATGTGCATAGCTCTTCTTATATTCACATATACCCTTTTACAATCATTTTTCCACAATCCTCTACATAATCTCATAGATGAGATCTTACATATATACCAAAACCTAAGACCAAATGTGTAGGTCAGTTCACTAAGAATATTATAATTAAAATCAATTACAAATGAATCAATATGCGATGCATGATGTTGGCTCAATGCATTTATAAAAATAGAAAATCATCTCCATAACGTGTTGTGCTGATCTGGAATAGATAATGCTTGTCGATACATAGCCTAGACCTATTTGCCTATAACAACAAATATGCAAACTCGATTGTACCAATAATAAAATCACCAAAACCAAGTGTCCAAACAATGTCTTCGACATAACCAAGTAATCTCCAGATGATAACAGATCATCCTCAGTGTCGGTGAACAATATAACCTGCCAGTGAGCTAGATATCGGTGACTATGCATAAGTCACTAAACATGCCAGTGAACATAACTAAAGATCTCCACAAGGATAAGTGTTCTCAGTGTTGACATCAATGACAAAACCAATGCAATACATCCATAATACCAACAATCTCCCCCTTTGGCATTGATGGCAACACAAGATGAAAAAACCATCTAAGTGCCGAAGGAGAAATGCCAAAAACCAAAAACCAACAATCTCCCAAAGAGATCATTAACCAGAAATCAAAATACAGATACAAAGAGTAACAACCTCTCCCCAAAAGATAATGTGTTTTTCCATAGATATCTCTCCCCCTTTGAAATCAAATGCCAAAGCGATACAAAACCAAATACAATTAGTTCATAGAACTCATTATAAATACCAATTGCTATAACCAAATTTATTCAATTTACTCCCCCTAAGAAGTAGCTCTCCTTCATCAAAGCCAGAAAAAAAATTTCTCTGTTAATTCTGTCGGTCTGATGCCATGCTCCAACTGTCTAAGTTTCTACCAGTGAGGATATAACTCCAAGCTGCTCTCTTAGATATTCAAAAGTTTCCTTAGGCAAAGGTTTAATAAAGATATCTGCAATCTGCTCTTTAGTATCATATAAACCAATTTCACTTCTTTTTCTTCAACATTCTCTTTCACAAAATTGAATTTGATAGAATCATGTTTAGTTTTAGAGTGAAATACCAGATTCTTTGATATATCAATTGCTACCATATTATCATAGTAAATGATTATAGGTTCTTTGCATTTTACCTTTATGTCCTTCAACATTTGCTTAATCCATAATACCTGTGTACAATTAGTTGCTGCTGCAACATATTCTAATTCTGCTATTGATAGTGATGTATAACTTTGTTTCTTGCTCAACCATGAAATTAGTCTGCTGCCAAGCAAAAATGCTTCACCAATGGTTCTTTTTTTGTCATCTACATCTCCTTCCCAATTTGCATCTATGTATGCACATAAATCAAAATTTTCATCTTTAGGATACCATAAGCCAAGATTTGTTGTGCCTTGTAGGTACTGAAAAATCCTTTTCACTGCTGATTCATGATTTTCCTTAGGATTACTCTGAAATCTTGACACAATACATGCTACATTCATAATATCAGGTCTTGTTTGTGTCAAATGCAGTAAACCTCCTATCATAGACTTGTATCTTGTCGAATTAACAGGTGTTGATTCATCCTTCAATGATAGTTTATCAGTTGTAGTCATAGGTGTACCTACCGGTTTAGAGTTTTCCATGCCAAATTTCTTTAGTAATTCCTTCAAGTACTTTGATTGATTTATGAATATACCTTTATCAGTCTGTGAAATTTGCAATCCTAAAAATAATTTTATCTCCCCAATCATAGACATTTCAAATTCTTCCTACATCTTGTTAGAAAAGTCTTTACACAATCCATCTTCTCCTCCAAAAATGATATCATGAACAAAAACTTCAATTACCAAGATTTCATCATTAGTCACTTTGTAATATAAGTTGTTGTCAGCATTACCTTTAGTGTAACCAAGCTTCAAAAGATATTCATCCAATCTAGCATACCAAGCTCTAGGAGCTTGCTTCAATCCATATAAATCTTTGCTTAACCTGCAAACCATACCTTTGTCATCTGTCAAAGAAAATCCATCAGGTTGTTCAATGTAAACTTCCTCTTCAAGATCACCATTCAGAAATGCACATTTAACATTCATTTGATATACTTTATAGTTCTTGTGTGCTGCAAAAGCTAAGAATAATTTGACTGCCTCAATTCTAGCTACCGGTGCAAAGGTTTCATTGTAATCAATTCCTTGTCTCTGTGAATATCCCTTACACACTAATCTTGTTTTGTTTCTGATTACCTTACCATCTTCATTAAGTTTATTTCTAAATACCCATTTAGTTCCAATTACATTTTTGTTTTTAGGGTGGGGAACCAATGTCCATGTATTATTCTTTTCAATTTGTTCCAATTCATCTTCCATAGCTTTAATCCAATGTTTATTTTCACATGCCTCATTAGTAGTTGCTAGTTCAATTTGATAAATTATACATACCTCTTCATTTTCCAGTCTTCCTCTAGTCATAACTCCTTGATACTTATTCCCAATTATCTGACTTTTAGAGTGATTCAATCTTACATACCTGGGTCTATTCACTTGTTGTTGTTCTTCAGTCACTGTGGAATTCTCAAATGATGCCAGTGTGACTCGATCAACATTCTGTACTTGTGTACTTATTGTAGGTTCATTTGTGATTATCTCAACTACCGGTTCAGAGTCCATAGACCTTCTAAACTATTCATCAATCTTCACATTTAAACTTTCAATGATTCTCTGCAATCTCTTATTAAAACATCTATATGCCTTGCTCTTAGATGAATAACCAAGAAATATTCCTTCATCACTTCTAGGATCAAATTTGCCAATATACTCATCTCTCCTAATATAACATTTTCTTCCAAATATTCTGAAATATTTAAGAGTAGGAGTATTACCAAACCATAGTTCATGAGGGGTCTTACCAGTTTCACCTTTGATGTGAACTCTGTTGAATGTATAAACAACTGTATTGACTGCTTCTCTCCAATACACATGAGGTAGGTTTGCTTTTGATATCATGCTTCTAGCTGCATCCAAAATAGTTATGTTCTTCCTTTCCACAACAACATTTTGCTGGGGTGTCTGAGGTGCTGATAATTGTCTTATGATTCCATTCACTTCACACAATGTATTAAATTCCTTGGATGTGAATTCACCTCCTTGATCTGATCTTAAACATTTGATTGTCTTACTGGTTTCATTCTCTACCATCACTTTGAAGAGTTTGAATTTCCCAAAAACTTCTGATTTCTCCCTGAGAAAAGTAACCCAACACATTCTAGAATAATCATCAATGATTACCATAAAATATCTATCTCCTTGTAAACTTCTAGTTCTTGTTGGACCACATAAATCAGTATGAATTAAGTCAAGAACATTATTGGATTTTTCTGGAATACTCTTAAAAGTTGCTCTAACTTGCTTTCCTAATTGACATTCCTTACATACCGGATTGTGAGGTTTAACAAGCTTAGGTAAATCTCTTATTGCCTTAGTTGTACTAATTTTCACAATGCAATCAAAATTTACATGATACAGTCTCTTATGCCATAACCAACTTTCATCAATATGTGCAATCAAGCATGTCTTCTCATTGTTATTCAAATGAAAGATATTACCTCTAGTCTGATTACCGGTTGCAATTTCCAAACTAGTTCTATTCATGATTTTGCATTTACCATTCTTAAATTGTAACTGAAATCCCTTTTCAACTAATTGACCAAGACTCAAAAGATTATTTTTCAAATCTTCAACATAGTAAGCATTATCAATGTTGTGCTTACCATCAAAAGATATAGTGCCTTTTCGTCTGATCAAACAAGCTTTGTCATCTCCAAATCTTACTAGACCTCCATTGTATTCCTGAAAGGTTAAGAATTTATTCTTATCACTAGTCATATGATGTGAACATCTAGAATCAATGATCCATTCATCCTTTTCTTAAATTTTAGCTGCTAGGGCCTACTCTACCAGTTGAACAGTAGGTGTCGGTTGATCTTCTCTTATTGCAACAAAATCCCATCCATTGTCTATCGGTTCCTCATCAGAATCATCAGTTACTCCTTCATCAACATAGTAACATGATTTGTCTCTATTCTTCTTAAATCTGTACCTCTGATATTTAGGGTTAGGCTTGTATGCTCTTTTAGCTTCTTCTTTCAATCCTGCATGTCTATCAGGACACCTAGATGCCATATGACCAATTTTATTGCAGTTAAAACATTTAAAAAGTGCTTTACCTTCATACTTACTTCCAACTAGACCTTTAAGCATTTTCCTTGCAAATAGTGTTTCAAGCTCTTCAAGTTCTTCATTCTCTCTTTTGATTTCTTCAAGTTCTCTAGCATAGAGTGCTTTCCAATCAGATTTTTCAGATGATGATGATGATGCTATAGATGATGAAGCTTTGAAAGATAAATTTGTCTTAATTGTAGCAATATGACCAAATTCCTCAAGTTCAAAAGCTGAAAGTGTTCCAACCAAAGTATCTCTAGTTACTGATGCATTAGGCATTATTCTCAATTCATTAATAATAGTTACTTTCATTTTGTATGCCGGTGGCAATGCTCTTAAAACTTTAGAAAAAATTTCATCTTCACTTAAAGATCCTCCAGAACATTGTATACCCAAAATAATTTCATTAACTCTTTCCATAAAAGCAGAAATCCTTTCATCTTCTTCCATTTTCAAATTTTCATACCTGACCCAGAAGCATTCTAGTTTTACAATTTTGACAGTGGTATCACCTTCATTCAAGGTCTCTAATTTATCCCAAATAGCTTCAGTAGTAGATCGGTCTGATAATCCCATGATTTGTTGATCTGACAATGCGCTCAAAAGTGCTTTTCTAGCTTTGCAATCATTCTCCTAATCTTTAGCCAAGGTTGGTGGATTAGGTTGACTTTGTGTAGGACCAACATAGCCATTCTTTGTAACATCCCATATGTCTTTTCCAATGCAATTCAGACATGTCTCCATTCTGATCTTCCATATACCATAGTTAGTTCCATCAAGCTTCGGACCGTCCTTCCTGAAATAGTTAGTTGCCATAGAATCTCCTCATGTTGTTAAACTTCTGCAAAGAGAGAGCTTGGCTTTGATACCTATTGTTAGGACCTAGAGGCAAGTGTGAGGGGGGGTGAATCAGTTGTCTATTAATTTCAACCCAAATATAACTTAACCAAACTTTAATGCTAGTAGATAGTTTAGCAGTTAATAAAAGTACCGGTAAAGTTTAATGCATGAAACAGAAAGACAAATAACATACACAACACAACACAGTTATTTGTATGTGGAAACCTTCTAAGGGGAAAAACCATGGTGGGAAAATTTACCCACAGTCATATGATACTACTGCAGATAGTATGTGTGTACAAATGGGGTCTGCACATGCAGAAAGGCCAACTGCCTAGAACTCACTGCTCAATCACAAAATGGGAGTCACACTGACTACAATTGGATGGTTAAATCCAATGATAATGTACTGCTCAAAATAGCATCTTCATATGCTAGATTCAGTATCGGTTAAGATCTGATTTGCCTTCTTCAAAACCACCTTGAATCTTGAATGATGTTTGTGTGTATAGCTCTTCTTATATTCGCAATACCTTATTACAATCCTTTTTCCACAATCCTCTACATAATCTCATAGATGAGATCTTACATATATACCAAAACCTAAGACCAAATGTGTAGGTTGGCTCAATTCATTTATAGTAATAACAAATCATCTCCATAATGTGCTATGCTGATCTGGAATAGATAATGCTTGCTGGTCCATAACCTAGACCTATTTGCCAGTAACAACAAATATGCAAACTTGATTGTACCAATAATCAAATCACCAAAACCAAGTGTCCAAACAATGTCTTCAACATAACCAAGTAATCTCCAAATGATAACAGATCATCCTCAGTGACGGTGAACTATATAACCTATTGGTGAACCAAATATCGGTGACTGTGCATAAATCACTGAACATGCCGATGAACATAAAAAAAGATCTCCACAAGGATAAGTGTTCTCAAGTGTTCACCAGTGTTGATATCAATGATGAAACCAATGCAACACATCCATAATACCAACAGTTCCTCTTTTGTTTTACTCAAAAATCATAATGTCATCCAAGTATACAATAACAAAGTTACCCAAGAATTTCTTCAAAATCTCTTTCATCAGCCTCATGAAAGTACTCGGTGCATTAGTCAGTCCAAAAGGCATCACCAACCATTCATATAATCCTTCTTTGGTCTTAAATGTAGTCTTCCATTCATCACCTTCTCTGATCCTGATCTGATGATATCGACTCTTCAAATCTATCTTTGTAAAGTACTTTGCTCCACTCAAACAGTCTATTATGTAATCCATCCTAGGAAAGGGAAACTGGTATTTCACTGTGATCTTGTTTATTTCTCTTGAATCGGTACACATCCTCCATTCTCCATTCTTCTTAAGTGCCAATACTACTGATACTGCACAAGGGCTCAAACTTTCCTTGATCAAACCTTTCTTCAATAGCTCCTGCATTTGTCTATTTAGTTCTTCATTCTCTGCCGGTGTTAACCGACATGCAACTTTGTTAGACAAACTAGCTCCGGGAACTAAGTCCATGCAATGACTAATACTTCTAACAGGTGACAATCCATCAGGTACATTATCTAAAATGTTGTCCTCATATTCTATCAGCAAATCTCTTATCTCTATTTGGTGTTCTCCTTCCGGTTCCGATCTCTCGGTCCTCTTAGGAATTAAGGCAAAATATACATTCTCATGTCTTAGTCCATCTATGAAATTCCTTCCATCTACAAGACATATTTTGGTATTTGTACAAAATTCATTCTTCAAAGGTTCCTCCAAAGGCAACAAGGTTTGCTTCATCCCATTGGACACAATAGTGTATGTATTCTTCCTTCCATCATGTTTTGCCTGTCTATCAAACTGCCAAGGTCTTCACAACAAAAGATGATAGATGTCCATACACATAATATCACACAAAACTTCATCATGATAATTCCCAATTTTCAATTTTACTAAGCACTGTTCACTTACTAACAAATTATGTTCATCCTGAATCCATGCTATCTGGTAAGGCTTAGGGTGTTTCAATCTCTCTAGTTTCAACTTATTCATCATCTCTTCTGAAACAAGATTATTCAAACTACCACTATCAATAACAACTTTACAACACTTACCGGATACCTTACATCTGGTCTTGAATAGGTTCTTCCTCTGTAAGGGTTCTTTATCTTCTCTGGTATGACACAAAGCTCTCCTCATCATCAATAGTTCTCCATCTTCTAGTTTATTGTTTGATCTAGTGGGGTTCTCTTCCACCACTACCACTCTTCTGGTAGTCTCTGACCTCTTACATTCAAATGCACGGTGTCCTTCTCCTCCACATTTAAAATAGGTTCCTCTGAATGTCCTTTTGTCTTGTCTTCCAAAGTTCTCATTCCAGTAACCATCTGATTCTCTCCTCCAATAGAAATTTCTATCATCCTTCAAGTATGAACTACCTTCTTTGCTTTCTTCCTTGTCCTTATTCTGATCTGTACTGGTTCCTCTTCCTTCGGTGTATCCTCTTCCTCTGGTAAACCTTCCACCTCTACCTCTTTGTCTCTTCTCATGCCTTTTATTCAATTTCTCTTCAACCTTTATTGCATACTAAGTTCATCTTGTATAGACATCTGCAATCCGTTCAAATATCTTGCAATTTGTTCAATTTCATCATCAACATGTCCATATCTGATGTTCAACTTGTCAAATGTTTTGGTGTACTCCTTCACACTAGATTCCTTTTTTCTCAGGTTCTGCAACTTTCAGAACATATCTACTTGATAATTTGCTCGAACAAACTTTGATTTTAACTTAGCAATCATCCTATCCGATGTCTTAATCTTTTCTTTACCTCTTCTTTTCCTATCAACTTGCAAGTGCTCCCACCAAAGAGATGCATGACCCTTCAACTGGGTACAGGCATACTTCACCATCCTCTCTTTTGTAGTGTTTTCAAAGTCAAAATATTTCTCCATCTTTGAGATCCAATCCAACAATTCATCTGAATCTAACTTCCCATCATATTCCAGTGGGGTAAAATGAGGTTTAGTGTTCACCCTACTCAAAACCCTTAAAAACTTTTTCTCCTCTGGATCAACTGCTGGTAGGTTTACTTGTTCTCTCGGGGCTTCTTCTCCTTCATCTTCGCTCACATCCTCAGCATGTCACCCTCTTCTCTGGGCTGTCTCCATGGCTTCTAACCGAGCTACTATTCCTCGCAACATCTCCATTACAACAGGGTCTGCATTCCCATGCGCTCCACCATTCCTAGTTCCTCTTTGCGCCATTGATCCATGCTAGTCCTCTATAATTGCAGGTCAGATCCGCAATCCGCCACCCTACAAGAAAATTCAGGACACGCAACCTCTGAAACAAACTTCTCTCTGATACCAGTTGGACTAGTCACTGGTGGGGAGGGACCTCGAAGAGATCAATCCAAACTATCAACAAGAGTTAACACAACAAAAACACATAGATATGATGGAGACAAATGCAGAACAGATTATTTTATTGCATGAAAGTCAAATACATCCAATCGGCAACAACCAAGTTACAACATACCGGTACATAGGCCTGGTAGAATAGGTCTCATAGCGACCTTGAATCAAAAGATCTACCTTCTGAGCACTATCTATCTGATACTCCTTTTCTCTGAATTGATTCCTATATTGTAAGGCATGATTACAAATATATATATTGATCCAAAGGATCGGGTCATCCCAAAAGGATCAAAACCCTAATGTGCAGAAATGAATGAGGTCAGCCTCCAAAAAATCCCAAAGGATGAAACATAGAAGGTCGGCCACACATCAAGAAACGTCGAGATCAACGTCCAAGGCTCCACAAGCATCAGAATGGATTCTGGTAGATCACTAGAATAGGTCTCAGGCAACTCGAAACAATAGAACAATCCAGTAACAAGAAAATGTCAAGGAAAATCGGTAGCAATATCTTGTCAGAAAGTGATCCAAATGAGATGCGGTTACAAAGCAATCAGGTAGATCAGGTCTTCAAGAAGAATCCAACTCCACAGGAAGCCGGTGTGCCAAAATTGGGACACATAGAAAGGAAAACTAAAATTGCAAAAAGAAAATGATTTTGGTTGATGCAAGATTTCTATGAACCGAGGATGCTCCTGCATCACAAGCAAATTGGCTTCAGTGGGTGTGAAAATCGATGAAGAAGATAAAGCAACAATATTACTTTGCTCCTTGCTAGATAGTTGGGATGAGTTGGTTATGGCTCTCAGTAATTCTGCATGAAGTGGGAAGCTGGTCTTTGAGGATGTGGTGGTTGCTTTAATCTCTAAAGATTCAAGGTGGAAGACATCTCAAGGATATTCTTCTAATGAAGCCCTTGTTGCAAGAGGCAAAACTCAGGAAAGAGCAAATACTGAGTGTGGACAAACCAGGTCCAAATCAAAGGGGCAAGAAAGGATGAAATGATGGAACTGTGGCAAGAATGAACATGTTAAGAAGGATTGTAGGCTGCCAAAAGCAACCAAGGAGAATCCTAGTACACCTGCATCTGAGGCAAACACTGATGAAATTCAGACACCATTGGATGATGGAGAGGTAATAACTACTAGTTTGAGAAGTTCTTTAATTCATGTTTGGATTTTTATTCTGGTGCTTCCTTTCATATGACACCACACAAAGACTGGTTTAATTCTTATCGGTCTTGTGATGGTGGTATGGTCTATATGGGAAATGATAACCCATGTGAAGTTGTTCCTAAAGGAGAGGTAAGAATCAAGATGTTTGATGGAGTAGTTAGAACTATTCAACATGTTAGGCATGTACCTGGTTTAAAGAAAAATGTACTTTCACTTGGAGTGTTTGATGAACAAGGTTATAGATTCAATGGTGAAAATAGTTGTCTCAAGGTACCAAAGGGAGTTTTGGTTGTGCTAAAGGGAGAGAAGGTTGGCAATCTCTATAGTTTAGTTGCACAAACTAACATTAGAGAGGTTGTTGTGGTATTTGATGTAGAGATGGACTCATTATCAACCTAGCATCAAAGGCTAGGCCATGTGAGTGAACGAGGTCTCACAGTACTGCTAGATAGAAATCTTCTACCAAGTGTAAAATCTAAACATTTAAGTTTTTGTGAACATTGCTTGTTTGGAAAACAAAATAGACTGAGTTTTTTTATAAGTACTGCTAGAAGCAAAGATGTTTTAAATCTAATTCATTCAGATACTTGGGAAGCTCATGTAACATCTATTGGAGGTTCATGATATTTTGTTTCATTTCTAGATGATTATTCCTGTAAGGTATAGATTTATCTTCTCAAGAAGAAATCTAAACTGTTTTCTTGTTTTAAGAGGTTTAGAGCTTCGGTAGAGAATCAGAAAGGTAAGACAATAAAATGTCTTGGAATTGATAATGGAGGTGAGTTTTGTTCAGTAGAATTTAATCAATTTTGTAGTGAGCATGGAATTGCAAGGCAGTTGACGATTGCTAGGAAACCACAACAAAATGGTGTTGTTGAACACATGAATCATACAATCATGGAGCAAGCTAGATGGATGCTAAGTACTGCTGGTTTTGAGTAGAAATTTTGGGGTGAGGCTATAATTACAACTTGTTTCCTTATAAATAGATCTCCCACTACTGGTCTTGATAATAGAATTCCAGAAGAAATATTGAAAGGTAAACCAGTTGATTACTCATTCCTCCATATTTTTGGTTGCAATGCTTATGTACATATTCCCAAAGAGAATAGAAATAAGTTGGACAAGATGTCCACAAAATGTATTTTTCTTGGCTATGTAGAAGGTATAAAGGGGTACAGATTGTGGGATATTGCTGCCCACAAGATTATTGTTAGTCGAGATATGTATTTTAATAAAAATTCATTGAAAAGAGGTAAAGAACAACAAGGTATGGAAGTTATTCCAGTAGAGGTTGAGAAACATGATGATCATCTAGATGTTCTTGATGAAGAACAACCAGATGCAGAGCAACTAGATGAAGATAAACCAGAAGAACAACAACCAGTTGAGCCACATGGTGAATCATCACCTATTTTAAAAAGATCCAGTAGAGTAATCAAACCACCTGTAAGGTATTCTCTTACTTGTAATTCTGCTTATGCAATACTTACTGATGTTGGTGAACCTAGTTTATATCAAGAGGCTTGTGAAGATGAATGTGCAAGCAAATGGAGAGATGCTATGGAAGAGGAGATGGAAGCTCTATGTAAGAACAAAACATGGGAGCTTGTGCCATTGTCTAAGGGGAGAAAAACTATTGGGAACAAGTGGGTCTTCAAGTTGAAGAGAGATTTAAATGATAATTTGGAGAGATATAAAGCTCAATTAGTGGCCAAGGGGTATGCACAGAAATCTGGTATTGATTTTGATGAAATTATTTTTCCTGTTGTATGATTAAGTAGTGTTAGAGTTTTTTAGCTCTTGTTGCTAGTCTTGATTTGGAGTTAGAATAGTTAGATGTAAAAACAGTCTTCCTGCATGGTGATCTCTTTGAGGAGATTCATGTGCAACAACCAGAAGGTTTTGAGGAAAGAGGCAATGAGAATCTTGTTTGTAGGCTGATAAAATCGATGTATGGTTTGAAATAGGCGCCAAGTTGTTGGTGCAAGCGGTTTGATTCCTTCATGTTGATTTTGGGTTTTAGTAGATGTGAGGTTGATCATTGTGCCTATTTTCAAAGGTATGATAATGGTAGTTTTATTATTCTACTACTATATGTTGACGATATGTTGGTAGCAGCTCCCAACATGTATAAAACCATCCATTTGAAAACTCAGCTTGCTAGGGAGTTTGAGATGGACTTAGGCAGTGCAAATCAGATTCTTGGAATGAGGATACATAGAGACAGAAACAATAAGAAATTATGGTTGTCGCAGAAAACTTATGTGGAGAAGGTTTTGTAGCGCTTCAATATGTAGAAAGCACAACCAATTTGTACTCCATTTCCTATTCATATTAAATTGTCTTCTGAACAGTGCCCTAACACAGAAGCAAAGAAGACATAGATGTCTCATGTACCATACTAATTAGCAACAGGAAGTCTTATGTTCACCATGGTGTGCACTAGACCAGACATTGCACAAGTAGTGGGAGTTGTTAGTAGGTACATGGTGAATCCTGGTACTAATCATTGAACAACTGTGAAGTGGATTCTCAAATATTTGAAAGGCACTTCAGATGCTGCTATCTGTTTTAGTGGGAGTAGTCTTCAAGTTAATGGGTATGTGGATGCAGATTTTGTTGGAGACAGAGATAAGAGAAAGTCTACAACAAGTTATGTTTTCTCTTTAGCTAGAGGTGTTATTAGTTGGGTGTCGAAGTTGCAGGAAGTGGTGGCATTCTCTACTATTGAGGCAAAATATATGGTAGCAACACATGCTAGCAAGGAGGCGATTTGGCTTTATAGACTTTTGGGTGAATTGCAAGTGAAGAAAGATAACATGGTACTACATTGTGACAGTCAAAGTGCTTTACACTTAGCACAAAAATCGGCTTACTATTCTAGAGCAAAGCATATTGATATTCAATACCACTTTGTTCGTGAAGTGGTGGAACAAGGGCAGATCTCTTTAGTCTAGATTCACACTGATGTAAGCCCTACATATATTATGATGAAACCTATTAGTGGAGAGAAGTTTATTTGGTGCAGAACTTCTCTTGGTCTGCAGATTATGTGATGATAGGTAACATTGGCAATGGTCTTTCAGTAGAGGAATTATTCATGAGTTTGAAATTTGACTTCAAGTGGGAGAATGTTGGAATGTGAAGTCAATTAGGACTTTTCTTCCATATGTGTCATACAAGTTGTCTTCAATTAGGACTTTGCTCCTGTATGTGTCATACATGTAGTTGTGTGAGTCATACTTACTATATTTAGTAAGTTGTCTCCAACTAGGACTCTGCAACTCAGTTGTGTTGACTTAGTAAATTATTAAGTGATTCATAAGAGAATCAAGTTTGACTCTATATGTGTCAACCTTGTAGACAATTGAGAGCCACATATAGGCTTAGTCAATAATATAACTATAGTGGTGGCATTCGAAGAGTTAGAGGTGGCAAATTTGAGAACTTAATTATTTCATTAAGTTTCTCAAATTTGTATGTATATAGAGTAGCTCTTCCTCCTTTGAGAAAAAAGGTCTAAATGGCTTTGAGATTGTTGTAACTCTGTAATTCCTGAGAATCAATATAAAAGACAAAATTTGCCCGTGGCTTTTTACTGGTATATGTATACCAGGTTTTTCCACGTAAATCTGTGTGTTATGTGCTATTTTTCTTCTTTGCAAATTTTATGCACTTGTTATTTTTCTCACACCAAAAAGAGAGACGTTTTTGTGCTTCTCTAAATCAATCAGATCCTTAATTCTACTTGATGCAGAATCTTGTCCGACGATAAGAGCCTCCACAATGTACTTCGTGTAGGAGGAGCTGAAGAAGTAGATGGAAAGAGATCTCCAGATGTACCGGCAAGTGCTGAAGGATGCAGATTAAGAGAATCCATCCTCTCTTTAATCTGCTCAAATACATGTTGATGTAGAAAAGCAACGGAAGGCGTGGAAGCTCTGAGTGAGTTTCCTAATCTTTCTGCTCATTGTGTAACGAGAAAAGAGATGAGAGTATGAGGGTACAATGCAGTGCTGTGTCAAATCAGATGCTTCCTCCAGAAGAGCATCCAATTCGTTCAACCAACTATTTACCATGAAAGGCAAAGAAGGGTGAGAGGATGTGTTCAGTTTGCCACAGTTCAAAGCTTTTCTATGTTCATTAATTGAATTTTGAGAAGCAGGACCTTGAGGGCATCCAACTCTTTCCTACATCTGATGGCAATATTGATGTATTGAATAACCTGACTTGCAGCCAAATGAATGGTGAAACCAATCATTCCAGGGATGAAGCCAGGATCACCCATTTTGGGGCTACCTTAGAAAGAAAATTGGAATTCTACTGAAAGTCTATTTCTGAGGGAAAGCGAAGGAAATGCAGCCAAATAGTAGCTAAAGCTCCTGCCAGAGAAGCAGGCTAATGTGTTGGTTCCTCTGAGATGCTATTAATTAGTAGTCCTACAGAGACCTCATTAGACACCAATCTTTGTTACATAGGAAAGTGTAGAAAGAACTTATAAAATAACCACGCGGATCATCCGTCCGTGAGCATGTCGTCACGGTCACAAGCTGAAGGCATAATACAACTCTCTCAAAGGCAGATTTTATATCAGTATTCTTACATAATTTTGATTCCCGCAATTTATTCACGACTGTCGATTATTTTAAGAGTTTCTTCTTTGGTTAAAGTCAAAATGTATAATAATTGTCAATCTTGATCAATCCAATTTGAGATATATCAAATTCTTACCTAATATTGACTCCCTCAATTTAATCACTATTACGTTTGTGACTTTTTCATCCACTAAACAGACTTTTGCGGCTCTCTCTGCTTGACTAGACAACATCTGAAAGCCATGTTTGAGAAAATATGGGAGAAATATTGCAAAACAGATTCGACCCGGCTTCAAGGTCCACGCCCGTGCTTTAAAACTTTCCTGGGTACTAATTTTCGTGCTTCCAGCGAATGGGTCAGAAATGTTTGAATAGAAAAAAGCAGAATGGAAACAAAACATTCAGTCAATCCGTGTATGATCATGGACATTGAATTTAGGGGTAAATTTTTTACTTCGAATTTAGGGATATTGCAACACTTTTTCTTGCCATCGAAAGGCTTCTAGGTAGTATTGGTAACATGGAAATTTCATTTTCTACCATGTTTAATATATTTTTTCTTGTCATCAAACCTGTTGATTTTTTTATTTCATTTGTATGTAATACCAAAATTTTCGTGAGTAAATATTATGTATTTGCTATGCAATCAGTCATTATTAGTAAATTTAAATTGAAATATTTAAATTAGTAAATTCAATTGAAATATTTAAACTAGTAAATTTGAATTGAAATATATAAATTGATTTAAATTCAAATAAACTTTTTATTATTGTATATCTCTATTTTATCTCTATAGTAGTAGATGTGTATTTCTCCTTCCACTTTAAATGATAGCATTTAAGTGTCTTCTCCATGGCCACAAATTACCCTTGCTAAAAGCATGGCTCAATTAATATAAGTTCGCCATGCTCTAAGCAATAGGAAAGCAAAAACTAATTAAACAAAATTTATATAGCTATGATGAGAAACTATAGACTTACAAACAAAAAAGTGAAAGCCAATAGTAGGGTAGTTAACTATGTTAGGTAAGTAGATCTCGTCTCCTTCCATCATCCCTCCAATATTTATGGTCTCTTTTTTTAAGAATAATTTTTGAAATGGAAAACTATGAGAATCTTCCATAACCCACTATATGATTTTGAAATTTCCAATATTTCCTAAAAACATATTTTAAGAGTACCCTTGAACAAGAGGATGCATGAATTCTACTAGCAAGGTTTATTGTTTGGCTAGCTCTATATTAAATTGGAGTCTATAGAGAGCTCACTCCCTTATCTAGTACATTCAGAGACAAGAGTAGACATGGATACAAATAGGGTTCTAACCTCCTCTCCTATTCATGCCTTCTCCAACTTGGACTACTTAGGGGCCAACTTCCACACATAGATTATAAAAATGATAGGATCAAATCATTGCCACATAAGGTCACAAAACCCCATGAACCTAGGCCACATACATAATGGGGAATTATGATTGTAGTAACCTATATTAGAATAAAAAATCAACCAACAAATAGGAGACAAGATTTATGCCATGATTACAAGACTTGCCTTCAAACAGAGGGGGAAATGATGAGACAACAAAATTTCTTATGATTTATTGAAAATTTTCATATTTTTGTTGAAACATATTTGTGTAATGGACAAAATGATATAACTAATTAACTTTAAGCTATTAGAAGTAGATTATGAAATGGATTTTCTACACTTTTTTCTTTCAGAGTTGGATAGGCAAATAATTGTATCAAATTTATTTTCTATGTATATTGTTGTATTTATCACGAATATAGGAATTAGTGGTATCAACATGACACAAAACTAATAAAAAGGAATGGTTTCCACAAATATTGGATAGTTGGAAATAACACTATCTAAATAGATGAAACCAACTCTACAATTAATTTAGCTAGCTCAAATTTAGTTGGGTAGCATTAGAATGCATGGAAAAAAAATCTTCTAGTTTAGGAGGGTAGATAATGGAAATATCATTTGTACCATGAATCCTTGTGATCAAATATGGGTCTTAAGTCAACTTATTATTTTCTAAATAACATGTGTAGCTATCAAATAAACTTATGTCCATTGAGATTATAAGGCCCTACTTTATGATCTTGCTCCTTCACTAATTTTAGGGAAAACATCTCTCAAACCAAGAATAACTTAGACTAGAGAATTGCAAGATTGTCTCAAATCATAGTTGATAAGAAGTTTTTATCATATAACTAAAACTCCTCTCAATTAAATGAACGAATAAATTATTTATTAGATATGACATTTTAATAGAGAAGGAGCTAGTAATTGAAATATTTATCAAGTTAGATCATGGAGGGAATAAGATGGTGGGGAACCAACAAGTTTTAAAATCAAATATTTGAAATTCAAGGATCAATTTTGTGGCTTTGGATCCTATACTAGAGAATTGACCTAATATAAGGGAATACCAAATTTAATTGTCAAAATGTATTTCTAGACTTAGGGGGTAATAAATATCAAATATATTGAAATATGGGTAAATATAGATGAGATAAGAGTAAATTCATGTGAAAGTTTCAGAGTATGAATTAGTGATGGTTCAAGTAATTATCCCAACTCCATATAACATTGCACTACTTTTTAATTTGTAATTCCATAATTAAGCTATTCTATCAAATGAGTCTAAAAGATAAGTAGGAATTAACATGTAAATACCTATGCAAATTTCACCATTACACCACTTAAAATATCAATGTTGAGTTGATTCAAAAGATGGGCAAACACTGTTGACTCAATAGAACTATGAACTAGAAAAAAAATATGCATGAGAGATCTCATTCCCAACAATAACACCCAAATACAATTTTGAATCTTGATGACAACAAACATAACATCGTTAAAAATTTATTAAAATTGAATATATTAAATAAAGTTAAGTTTAAAATAAATCCTCAATTAAAATTTATTAAAAAAAATTTCATTAAAATCATATATGTACTTAACAATAAATATTGCCTAAATCCTAACTAAACACAATATAATAGAAATAATGAAAATATACCCCCTTACTAGAGTTGGGGAATCAGAATTTTGATTCCCTCTAGTTATATTCTTGGACATTGGATGCATGGGGGAGTTCAAGCGTATAAAATGTCACCTAACATAATGCATAGTAGCTAGTTAGGCTCTAATTAGGCAATGACCTTCACTTTATTCAATGTAACACTTTCTCTATTTCATAGTTCTATCCCATGAGAGGAATGGAATACAATTTTTTTCATAGTGGAACAAAGAACATCTTCAAACCTTCACTATTGCACGTGCAACTAAGGAATTCCAATATAAAACTTATTATTGGTTATTTGTACAATTACTAACAAAATTACACCATTTAAAGCCATGCATAAACTCTTATGATGATCTTGGATACCTATTTCAGACTCTTTGGCCAAATCAAATTAAATGTTATAAAAATAATTTTAGAACCTTTTATTTTCATTATTAAAGTTCATAGAAAACTACACACAATTCGACAATAAAGGTGTCCATTGCTTATTGCATGCTTCCACAGTTTGGAATTGACTTATTGTAAATGTTCACATTGTAGTTTATTTTGGACTTGACTCATTGGTCAATGTAAAAATTGTGATTTATTTGGAACTTGACTCTTTCATTAGTGTTCACATCATAGTTAGTTTTTGACTTGACTCATTAGTCAATGTTCACATCACAATTTATTTTTTACTTTACAAATTGGTAAGTGTTTAGATCCTAGTTTATTTTTTACTTGACTCTTTTGTCAATGTTCACATCGGAGTTTATTTTTGACTTGACTCATTGGTCAATGTTCCAATCACATTTTATTTTGGACTTGACTCATCAGTAAGTGTTCACATGAGAGTTTATTTTCAGCTTGATTCATCGCAGTTTATTTTAGACTTGATTCACCTATCATGATCAATAGTCATATTACAATTTATTTTTGACTTGACTCATTGATCATAGTTCACATGTCAATTATTTAAACTTGACTCATTTATGAAAGTTTATATCACAATTTATCAATTTATTTTTGACATGACTCATCTATCAATATTCATATTGCAGTTTATTTCGACTTTGACTCATCCGTCAGGTTCACATTGCACTTTATTCTTTAACCTAAGAGAGATATTTTTTAAGAATTTGGATTATTATGAGTCACCATGAATGTTCTCATTTAAAAAAAAATCTCTTCCTCATTTATCGCAGACCATTCCTCGCACGTTACTGAGCCTATAATCCATTCAAAACCTTCTCACTCTTCACGAAAAGGGTCAATTCTATTGTAATCGGCAATGTACAGGGTAAAATAACTTCATTTTCAAGAGTCTTCGGTCATACCAAATTAAATCTTCACATGAAAATTCGCCACATTTCATTTGTATTATTAAATTTAGTAGCGACTTGTAAGCAATCGATAATAGAAGTATCTACGCGTCTGGAGAAAAGGAAAAGGAAATTGGGGATTCTTGCCTTCTAGGGTTCTCAATCTAATCATGTAGAAGTTTAGTATTGCAAATTTCATAACATAAAGTTTAGGGTTGTGTAAAAGTTCGTTCAAGATTTCAATTTAGGATTGGTGTTTTGAATTTGAGGATTAAGTTTGCGAAGGAAAATTTGATTTTATCTAAAACATAATTTATATTTCACACTATTTAAATCATATAGAATTTTAAATTAGAAACGGGTGCACTTTCAATAAAATATTTCTTATATGCAATTAATATTTATGCATTCTTGTTTGTCAATTTTAATATATTTTTTAGTATTTGTCTAGTTTTAATATAGAATAAAAATGGGCATCTAACTTTATCCTTAGGACAAAATGGTACCGAGATAAGAGACAATCTCTATTAATGTATCGTGTCAAAACAATTATTTAATAAAGTTGAGGAGTAAATGATTTGCCTTAAGATGGCATGCACTTTTTTTAATGTGAAATGTTTAAAATAAATTCAAAATTATTGTTGTTGCCTTGCCTTCCACATTTCTCTCATTTTATGGTAGCACCAAACTAATATACAATAAAGATATGAGAGTGATGTCATTAGCAATAAAAATTTGAGAGTATTTGGGTCTTTCTCTCTACCGAAACCTTCATATACTGCCTTGAGCTTGTCTTAGTCTGCAATTTACCTTCTTTCTTATCATGTCATTCTCTAAACATACTGATGATGGATCACAAAGTGTGATTTGAAATGTTGATGCAAAAAAAGTCACAATCAAATCCAGAAGCAGTAATAGATATCACTTTTTTTTTTGAGAAAAAATAACTTTTTAACCTACACAAAACAATAAAAAGACGAAAAAATAGTATTTTTTTATAATCATATAAAATACAAATTAAATTGAAACTATAGAATTTTTCATGATTTTTTTAATTATGTTCATTCATTGATTAAACTAATTTAAAATAAAAATTCAATGAATGCAATAGTATCTTATCCTTGGAGGAACTAAAAATTGGACAAATGAAAACAAACACTACAATAATAAATCTATAATATATAAAAATTATTTTCAACATAATATTAAAATTTTGTATTCGGTATTATAATGATATATATTTATATACCATTATTTTAACACAAAATGTATAAAGACAAAAAATGATTAATTTCATCTAAAAACTGAAACATATCGCTGCACCAAAATTCACCATAGTAAAAATGTTCACCATGACGAAGGATATCATAGTAGCATTTTTCAGATGTTTCAGTTTCTGTGGTAGATAATGTTGTTGTTTGAACCTTACTCTTTGTCTTGATAAAGTTTTATTCCTCTGCAATAACAAGTAAAACCTTTGAACAACCATACACTCTTATCTTCTCTACACTCATCAAATTCCAATAACATTGTGGTATCCTTTGCAATGCCTCACACTTCATTATTGTCAATATTTTGAGTGATGGCAGGGCTCCTCCTTCCACTATTGGTAGCTACTCTATCTTCTCCACCTCTACCATTATTAAAGCCTCTAGCTTGAGAAACGCTCCTCCCTTGCCAAATTCTTCTGGTAACTTCTCTATGTTAGGGCACTTAATGATCTCTAGATTCTTAAGATTCTTGAGCTTTTGCAATGGAGGTAGTTGGTTCAACATGTCATAGCTGCACAATCTAATGTAGCCCAGATATTGAAATCCACAAATTGAATTCTCTATATGGTGTAAGTGAGAACATACTAGACAGATTGTCTTCAATTTTTACATGGTAGTCATGTCATGAGGTAGCCTTTCCATATTTGTGAGATACAAATGTATATGTTGCATCTGCTTCATGGTTCCCAAAATTCCTTCTCGAATTATTTCACCATTATATGTAAGTGCCAACCTTTTTAGTTGGTTTAGGGTACCCAAATCCTTAATTGAAAGCTGACCTCTTCTCCATGCATTCCAAGCTAAATGTAGTACCCCTGCCCTAATCAATTTTTAATCTGAGTTTTATCTTAGTTAGTTTATCATAATATAATGATTATAGTCAGATGTATTGATTTAGTGCATATCTGTTAATGTGGTTTTCACACTAGTTGTATGCAAGTTGGTTAGTGTTCCTATTTCATGGTATTAATATTGGGCTAACGCTTTCATTAAGTTTATATATGTATGCATGTATGACTCTTGGTTGTAGGAGATTTCAGGTACAACGCCGCATGAGTGTGAGGTTAGTCTTCACCTGGATTTGCAGGTTTGAGTGTACCTATTTAATCCTTAGAGTTGGATTAGGTGGTCGTAAGACCCTAGTTGACCATAGTCGTGCTCAAGTGAGCATCGTCAATCGTCGTCGGTATTCCCTTTTGGTTGGGTTTGCAAGTCGTCTATCTGCTTGACCTTCTTGGTTTGCATGTTTGGTGTGTATGGTTAAATTGAGTAAATAGTCCTTAGTATTTAATTTGATTAAATATGTGTTTGTGCATTAAAGATTAATGGACTAAATTAAACAGGATTTCTTTATGTGATTTATCGTTAATTTGAATTGCTTGATTTAAATTGGGAGCAAGTTCAACTAAATGGTTAAATTTAAATATTAAATGTATTATGTTTATGCCTAAGAAAAGAAAGATCTAATTTTAATTGAAATAGAATTAATTTTATCTTCTTGGCATTTTTGAAATGGAAAGGTTAAATTTAATTAATTTAGAAAATCAATTTTAAATTTGAAAGGCAAGTTTAATTTGTTGATATAGTTTAACAGAATCATTTTTGTGAATTATTTTAAATAAAAAATTTAATTCCAAAAATGAATTTTTCTGGTCAACCTTTCCCATATAACCTAGACTTTTGGAAATTTCGGGGATGGAATTTTTTTTGGAGAAAAATATAATTTTGGAAAAATATTTTGGAGGAAATTTGGGGGTTTTGGGAGGAAGATGGTTTTTGGAGCTTGCAGGTTGGGCTCTCCTTCAAATCTCTTCCAGGAGTGCGTATGGAGGTAGGAATTACCTTATTTGTCTTCCTTGTTACCAAAGAAATGGTCTGTGGTTGAAAGAAAAATGTTTGTTGTTAAAAAAATCAAGCTTTCAAATTGATTTTAGATTTAATTTGGATATGTGATTTTAAAACTATGCATATGACTGGTGTTCTTGCAAAAACAGTTGAATCATTGTGTTAAAAATGGTTCTTTTTGCCCATATATGGATTCTTGTTGAAAAAATTTATTTGGGGTTTTGATATTCCTCAATTTGTTTTGGGTGTTTGAAACCCATTTGTGTTTGGAAGGAAGAATACCCATCAAAAAAAATAAAAATAAAAAAAAATGAAACCAAAACATATTTCATACCAAACTGATTTTCATGGCAAATCGAAACTGTGTTTTTTAGAGAATATTTTAGTCTCTGGGAGACTGTATTTTTTTACTGTGCATTTTTGACAGTAAAATGTTTTTAAAAAAAAAAAAAAAAATTTAAATAATAATAATAATTTATACCCACGTGGCAGGGCACAAACCCCCACCACGCGGGAGGTAGCTTGCTACCATGGTAGCAGTGCTGCCCATGGCAACCGCTTGCTACCATTTGGTAGCAGTGCTACCTTGGGTAGCGTGAGCTCCCAAGGGGGGGCCCACGTGGGGTTCCACATGGGTGCCCTCCCTCCCCTTATTATATGATTTTTGGTTTTCAAAAAAATAGTAACGTGTTTTCTTTTTTTATATGTTTTTTTTTGAAATTAAAAAATATATATATATATATTATAATTTAATATTATAATAAATGTATTTTTAATTAAGTTTATTTTTAATTATGATTAAATATTCGTTAAGTAATAAACTATGATTAATTTGTTATTAATTATTTGTATAATGGAAAGTGTACATTAATTAATGCTCAAATTTTATTTTATTATTAATGAATATTTTTCTAATTAAATACTTAATATGTTAATCCCATTATTAATTATTAATTTGTTATATTTAATTAATCGTGGATTAATAAATATATTCATTAATTAATAGTTAATTTTGGATTCTTCTATATGTGCGTAAGGAAGTAATTTTTGGATTTTGGAAATGATTATCTTAATTTGGATTTCGTATATATTTATGTTTCCTTGATCCGTATAGTGTAACTGGGCTTGGAAAATATGAAACTGTAGAGATTGGTTTTGAACCAGTATGTCAAT